>NC_081405.1:419928697-420191197 GCF_030272615.1 Cryptomeria japonica | reverse complement strand
GGGACTCTAGGATTGTTGGCTTCACTGACTCAAATTGGGTCGGTGATGTTAATGATTAGAATTCTACTTCTTGTTTTGTTTTCTTATCTTGGCTACAACCCTCTTGCATAGTCTTACAAGAAGAAATTTGCCATTGCACTATTATCTATAAAGGATGAGTATCGAGGAATTTGTTCTTGCTATCAAGGAGGGTTATGGCTTCATTAGTTGTTGACATAATTTGGTTTTCCTCCTCATGGTCCCACTATTCTTTGGTGTGACAATTAGAGTGCCATTCACATTTCTCGTAACCTAATGGAGCATCATAGAACTAAGCATATTGATATCCACATCACTTCTTTTGGTATTTGATTTAGGATGGTCTTCTCACCTTGGATTACATACGTACAAAGGAGGATGTTGTAGACATATTCACCAAGCCCTTGACATCTCCACAATACCTTTAGTTGCGTTCAATGTTTGGGATGAAGGAATTTGTCTTTAGGGTCTTTTTATGAGGCTTTCCTTTGTTCTTTTTAATAGTTCATGTTATTTTCATGCATTGCATCTCTTGCTTTTGCATAGAGGTTTTTTACCATGTGGATGTTGGAAAATGCACACGCCAATGAGATATTGTAGGTGATTGAAGGTATTGTCATTGGTGGAAAACTTACAATCATGTGATAGCGACAGGAAGACACTGGCACTGGTGTTGACAGACTCTACACCGACATACAGAACACCGACATCGAAAAGGAAGATTATCGGCACCCTGGCCGACAACAATTTTGTATTAATGTATTTTGTAATTAATTGTAAAATCTTTTGTAAGACGACATGGCAGATTGTAATATGACTCATATATGTATGAGATCATTGTAGATCATTTAGGATATGATATGATGTGAAATATGAATAGAAGGTAGCAGACCTATTATGCAAATTAGTGGTTAAGGGTTTATGTATGTAGCAGAGCTTAAACCGGTATTGAATCTGGCATAGCAGATGCTAATCTGAAGTAGTACAAGACATTGGATTTGTATAATCCATTTTTGTAAGTCAGTGTGACTTCTTTTGTAATTGAGCAGTGAGCTTTAGGCACTTGGCCTTCCTGCATGTACAGGCCCCTATTGTAGTAGTAATATTCTCTTATTGGCCAGTAAGTGAATATTGTGGGTCACAAATCCCACCGAGGTTTTTCCCACACCGGGTTTCCTCATTAAAATATTGTGTTATGGTATGCTTTTCATGTTGTGGTTGTTATTCTTATTTGCTGCATTATTTCTGGTTTACCGGTACACAGTTTTAAAATGCTTTTCATGTTATAAGTTAAGAAAATATTATTACCGGTCAGATACTGATTCACCCCCCCTCTCAGTATCTTTGGGAATCCTAACAATTGGTATTAGAGCTTGGTCCTCTATTTTCAGAAGCCTAACAACTTGAGGAAGATCTTGTCACCGGTAGAGATGGAAAATTTGAGAAAGCAATTGGAAATAGCTCTTTTAGACTATGATGCATAAAAAGTAAAAAATATCAAACTTGAGGATGATCTGAAGGCTGCTCAGGATATCATTCAAACACTTCAAGAAAATTACACTATAGCAAGGAATAAAAGAAGAGAACTTTGTGAGAAGATGCAAAAAGAGGAAGATGAAAAGGAAACTTTTAATGATCCGGTGAACCAATTGAGACAAGATAATTGTACAATGAAGAATGAGATGCAAGATATGACTATGAGATTTTGTAAAGAAATTGAAGACAAAAAGAAGAATGAAGATGACTTGACTAGAAGACTAAATGATGTTGGAAATGAAAACACAAGACTCAATCATGAAAATGATATGTTGAAGATAGATTTGATGCACACACAAAATGACAGAACTGAACTCATGAGACAGAAAGGAATCTTGGAGAATGAACTGACTGCGGCAAATAAACATAAAGAGAAATTCAAGAAAAGTTCAGAAGAACTTGTTGACATGCTGAAGAATCAGAAACCTAATGGTGATACAAATGGCCTTGGCTTTGAAACTGGTGAAAGCTTCGGTACTACAAACAATCACGATCATAATAAACTAGTAAGACAACCTAATGCATACAAATTCAATGGAAAATGCTTTAATTGTAACAAGTATGGTCATAGAGAAAATCAGTGTAGATCTAGAAATTATCAGAACACTAATACACCCACCGGTCAATGTTCTAAATGCAACAAAGTTGGTCATAACTCAGAAAATTACAGAATGAATGTAAGATGTTATGTTTGTGGAAGATTTGGACATCTATCTAATCAATGCAGAACACATACCGGCATAGGATATGGGAAATCTATTCAAAAAAACAATGTGACTTGTTATGCTTGTAACAAAATTGGACATATTGCAAAATTTTGTAGAAGCAAGTCCCCACCGGCAAATAACAAAGGTCCTAGTTTGAAAGGTAAAGAAAAGGTTGAAGAGGTAAAGCAAGAATTCTCAAAACAATGGATCAAAAAGTCAGATCAAAATGTTGATGGGAATACCCCTCCACCGGTAAAATAGAGTAACACTCCATCGACAAGAGACTCTTCATCTAACTGAAAGAAAATCCTTTGGGGGTTTAGCAACAAAACTAAAAACATGCTATTATTCCCTCGGTCTATGGTGAGAAGTTGAATTACTTCTATACCGGTAGATGAGTTAAGTTGTGACTTAACCAGCAAAGCATTAAATGTGGTAGTTGGAGAAAATAACAATATAAAGCAAGTGTTTTGGCTCCTTTTTCATTCATTGAGCATTCAAATCTTCAAGAGCGCGAAAATTCCCGAGCGAAGGCATCCTTAGCGAAGAAGTGAAGCAATTCATCCAAGAATTCATCTTTAAGGCAGATTGAGGTATTTATAACTATGGCTTCTTCATCCACTCCTGAATTTATTGCAAACCCTACTGTGATTGAGGTTGTTAAGCGCCCTAGACCTATTTTCAAATTGGTTCCCAAAATAGCGAAGAAAGATGATAGCATAGGTGTATTCTTTCAAATTCCTAAGGGAGTAGTATATGATGAAGACCCTAGGATATACATACATTGTCATATAGAGGAATTAGGTGATGATGAGATCAAAAACATGTATAGCACTGTGATTTGTTATGAATCTGGAAATGTCAAGCTGGAACACAAGATAGTAGAAACCCTAGGCTTTGTGGATATTCTTAGCATTCCTAATTTTCCTAAGGATATTATAAGAATTGTGCTAAGCAGAGTTCATGGTGAATTCTTCTGGTTGGATTCAATCCATAAAATCACCAAGGAAGTCGTTAAGGCAGTAACAGGGTTACCTTCCACCGGTAGCAGACCTGACATAACCAAAAGAGTCTCAAATGACACAGTGATGGATTTAACCGGTGCAAATTTTGACAAAAGGTCTCTAAGGGTAAATGATGTAAAGGACATCAATGTCAGATTTGTTACTATGATTTTAGGCTACAAGGCTACACATGCAAATAGGTTGAACTCAGTTTCTAGCCTATGCATCAAAAGTGCTTATGACATGGTTAATGAAAATGCTAGAATAGATGTGTGGGAATGGCTCAAAGATGAATTGATAGACAATCTAAAGAAGATTAAAGGAGATAAGAAAGGGACTTTTAGATTTGGAGATTTGCTTGTTTGTCTAATGTTGTACATTACTAAACAAGTACCTGGTATTGGTAGAAGAGATTTAGGCTTTGACATAATGGTAGGAAAGAAACTATTGGATCTATTGAACAACATGGGGGAAAATAGGGAGAAAAACTTAAATGAACATTTTCAAGCATTGAAAGATCAAATGAAAACTAGAATAAGACTCTCACAGGCTATTGTGGATAAATATCAGAAAGAAATTTGTTTTGTAATCAAGAAAGATGAAATCTAGATGGAGCCAGTTGTCCCTAGAACTATTTGGGTAACTGAAATGGGCTATGAGACAGATGACAACATTATTTAAACTTATGCAAAAGCCCTCCTTGAAGCACCAAAGGAACCCATTGAGAAAGTCTTTGGAAATGCTAAAACAATAGAAAGTGGAATTCAGTCTAGGAAAAGGGTTAAGAAGGTTGAAGAAATAGTAAGGAAAGGAACCTGACAGGCAAAAGTAATTAAGGAAGATGTTTTGAAACAAACTGGTATAAAGGAAAGTGAGTTGGAAGGACTTCAACCAGAAGCTCATCTTTCACTAGTTGGAACCTCCTCTGAGAGTGATATGCCAGCGGTATTTAAAAGGGTAGAAAGGAAAAGAAAACCCTCACCAATACCCTCACCTACACCCAGGAAAACAAGACAAAAGCAACAGGCAGTGAGGCCTCTAGTGAAAAAGAAGTTAACTCCTAAGAAGAAAAAGAAGGTAAAACAAGATGTTGCTCCACTGGATAAAGTCTTAAGTGAAATAACAGAGGATGGTAAGTTGAAAAACATCGACAAAATATATAACACACTATCTGCTGACGACAAGGAAAGCATAGAGAGAAGTGTAATCTTACACTTAGATATATATAAGAAATTTTTGATGGAAATTGTTGATGAGATACCAAATGATTTGTATAGGAGACTAGAAGCTAGAAGTTTAGCCATTGTTGAGCTGGATAAGAAAATTAAAATTGAAAAATTACTTGTAGTGCATCTAGTTAACTCACCTAATGAGATAGAAAAATTAATCAGTGAAGCAATCCGGACAATATTTTCAACTACTCACCGACACGTAGCACTAATGGCAGTTAGAGTGAATGAAGTCTCTAAGGAAACAATAGATGCATGGGATATATTTTTTGTAGAAAAAGAGAAACATGAAGAGTTACTAAGACCTAAAAATATTAGAGTATACCAAAAGGATAGGGATAAGGGGAAAGGTAAGGTAGGTGGACCTCCAAGCCTGAAAATAACTGATAACTTAACCCCACCTCATTCGGATACTCCACCGGTAGATACTACAGATAGTCAACCGGCCACTGAGAGCATGGAGACTCCTCTAGAGGATACTAATCTTGAATCTAATATTTTGTACATTGTAAACATAGATACTCAAGAAGTAAATGTTGTGGTTGACAAAGAAACCACTGAGGACAAAAAGAAAGATGTGACTACTGAGTCACCGACTGCAGATGCAGGGGTTGAGGTAAATGAAACTATAAATATAAACATAGAAAAACCTACTCAGATAGAGCAACCGACAGAGGATACCACTAGTAAACCATTAGAGAAACTGGTAGATAAAACTGAAAAAGAATCAGGAGAACCGGTAATGGACAGTGCAGAGGTACAAACAGAGAAACCGGAAGTGCATACAGAGACCCAGATTGAGAAACCAGCTGTTGAGAGCTCAGAGAAACCTTCTGAGATACTGATTGAAAAACCAGAACAAAAGCAAGTTGAGACACAAGTTCAGACAGAGATAGTGCCACCAGCCAAAACTGAAAAGCCCAAACCTTTGTTTGTAGAAATGCAAACACAGATTGACCTACCAGAGGTCGAATCAAGCAAGGTGATTACTACAACCGGTAGTATGGATATTGTAAGAACAGTTGGACAGACATCTGGTACTTCCATAGCAGAATTCCAACCTACAAATGTAACAGAGGTCTTATTGGATTCAATAAAGAAGATCACAAAGTGCAATGCACAAGCCTATAAGGCTATAGATGATAAAATCACTATTCTTAAACTGGTAGCACCTAAATGCATAGTGGATAATAAAGATTCTTTAGGTCAACTAGACACATTGTCTAAGTTCATCACCGACAACATTTTGATAGTTGATCAAATAAATGAGGATACATTTAAAGAGAGATTGATTAAGGAGAAAGAGAAATTCTTTAAGGAAATTGTGAAGAAGAACAAGGAGAAAATGGACACCTTGTTACCAGATCTAGGAAAAACAATTTTGGATTTTAAGAAAATGTATAGGGATAGTTGCAAAACAGACATCTTGACACAAGATATAGATTCAAAGATCAACAAAACTCAAACTGAAATGAACAATGTTGTTGACAATTTGATAGGTACATCCGATTCATTTTTGGAGATAGAAAAGAAAATTGGAGATCTAGAAGAGAAAATTGAGAAGTTAGAGAAGGACAAATAAAAAGTTAAGGATAAGGCAAAGAGCTTGAAATGTAAACTTGGTCCAAAACTAGACTACCTCATTTCTTTGAGAAAAGAAATTTCTGAGGCTCTGGTTCCCGGACTTAAGACACCGGAAGAGAAAATGCACATACTCATCGGTACAGTTCAGAGAACCCAAGAGGCATTACAGGAAAGCACAAGATTCAGTGACAACCTAAAATCGATTTTGGCAGATATATTCTAGATTGTAACTCACCGGTTACAAGAATCTAGGCAGGACTCCAGTGATAGTGAATGATAACCTTTGTCATTGATGTCAAAGGGGGAGTAGTAGAGATGAGAAAAATCAAAAAGTAGAGATCATCTGCTCAGGGGTAGCACACATCTGGTACAATTTTTTGGTACAGTTTTTGGCAAGATTTTTGGACTTCAATTTTTTGATACATTCTTGAATTTTTCTCATGAGTGTTTCCATCAATGCCAAACGGGGAGATTGTTGGCAAATGCACACTCCAATGAGATATTGTAGGTGATTGAAGGTATTGTCATTGATGGCAACCTTACAATCATGTGATACCGGCAGGAAGACACCGGCATTGGCACCGACAGACTCTACACCGACATACAGAACACTGACACCGAAAAGGAAGATTACCGACACCCTGGCCGACATCAATTTTGTATTAATGTATTTTGTAATTAATTATAAAATCTTTTGTAAGATGACATGACGGATTGTAATATGACTCATATATGTATGAGATCATTGTATATCATTTAGGATATGATATGATGTGAAATATGAATAGAAGGTAGCAGACCTAATATGTGAATTAGTGGTTAAGGGTTTATGTATGTAGCAGAGCTTAAACTGGTACTGAATCTGGCATAGCAGATGCTAATCTAAAGCAGTACAAGACATTGGATTTGTATAATTCATTTTTATAAGTCAATGTGACTTCTTTTGTAATTGAGCAGTGAGCTCTAGGCACTTGGCCTTCTTTCTTGTGCAGGCCCCTATTGTAGCAGTAATATTCTTTTATTGGCCAGTAAGCGAATATTGTGGGTCACAAATCGCACCGAGGTTTTTCCCACACCGGGTTTCCTCATTAAAATATTGTGTTATGGTGTGATTTTCATGTTGTGGTTGTTATTCTTATTTGCTGCATTATTTCTGGTTTACCAGTACACAATTTTAAAATGCTTTTCATGTTATAAGTTAAGAAAATATTATTACCGGCCAGATACTAATTCACCCCCCCTCAGTATCTTTGGGAATCCTAATAGTGGGTTTCCCCTTTTCTTCTCTTAGACACCTCTTTTTTGTGCTTGGGTACCTAATCGAGCCTTTAGTTGCCAAGGCCCATATTGCATTCATGCATAAGAGGGTTTATACTTCACCTTAAGTTTCACTTAAGGGGAGTGTTAGAGAATTTTAACTAGTTATGCTTTTTTTTCTTAAGTTCACTTAGTTGTGCTTCTAGTTTAGCTTTATGCTTCTATTTTAGCTAGAGTTGAGCTTTCAGCTCCTCATGCTTGCACTTTAGTTCTCTTAAATTTATCTTAGGACATATTTGTGCTTTCTTCATAAGAACATAATTTTAAAATTGTAATTCATTCTATAATCTCTAATTTTGAGGAATGTAGCTTTGTTTTGTTACTCTCATTTTTGGAAGGTGTTCTTTATTTTCTGTTTGATCTTGCAGGCACCTTTGGTGTAAAATTCAACAAAAAACAATAAATATCACTTCTTGTAGGCCATGTACATACAATTCATGCATGCAAAATTATGTCAATTTGGCTATCCACATACTATCATCTCACAAGCACAAATCTATTGGGGTACAACCACACACATTTAGTGCTTGCAACAAGGAGTTGCGGATGAAAACATACTTGTTTTATTTCATCTTTTGTTTAACATCATTTGCTTGAACTAAGGTACAATTAGGTGTAGAATAAGATTTGAATTCTTTGTGTAATTATTTATTTTACCTTCTACATACTTCTTGTTTGCATATAGTATTCATTTCATTATAGTTATTATATACTAAAAGCTCTCTCCCTCTCAACCACTCACCCATCTACACATAGATCTCCTCTAAATTCACCAAACCAATACTTAAAACAATTTTTACAAGATATCATTATTCCCACTACTTGATTTTGTTGTCAATAATTATTTTTAAACTTGTTTGATTTTTACTTTAAATGTACTATTTAATATTTCCAATATTTATTTAAGTAGCCTAAATTGTCTATGTGATTGTGAATTTCACCTTACACTAGTTTACTTGACTTTGTCTTCTCAAGTTTTTAAATTGAGAGCATATATTTATGCTTTTGAATATTTAAACTAATACTTGCATGATTTTAAGGTGTAATGCATGTTGATAGGAATATCCATTTAGTGACATAACATCTGTTATGTATTGCATTACTTTTTTCTACAAATATTGTATCTTCCACATATCTAATTGTAAGTGACTATCACTCTCTCTCTCTCTCTCTCTCTCTCTCTCTCACACACACACACACACACACACACACACGTTTTTAGTTTTTTAGGTAAATACTTTTGTATTTGTTGTGGTTCCCATTATTTCATTCATGGACTTTATGGTTGTACACATTAATAACATGTTGACATGTATTTTATTCAACAAGAGAGTAAAATTATTTCTCTTTTAAACAAATTCCTTAGAATATTATGTCCAATTTATCCTGTTTAGAAAGAAAGTAAACTATATAAGAATATAACAAATTAAGGAAGAACATTGAATCACCTATAGAAAAGAAAATTTAATCATCTTTTAGAGGACAAAAAAGTGCACTATGAAGGATAATCAATCCTTTGAGAGATTAGGTTCCAACCCTACACTCAAAGAAATCCGGAGGTACACACAACCTTCAAGTTTATCTAATTAATTGAAATAATGTAAGTTTTAGTGAACACAAAGTTAAACTAAATTCATAGGTGATGCACATGAAAGGGGACAAGCAACCAAGAGCTCAAAGAGTTAGTTATTTGTTTTTTTCAACCAAAAACTAAATAAGCACAACAAACTCTAAAAACCTTGAAATACATATCAAAGGAGATGAAAATAAAATAAAAGAAGCATAACGAATAAAAATAAGAGAGAAGAGACTCCCTAAGATTCTCCCATTATGCTCTTGTTGTCTCTCCCTTGTTCTTATCCTCTCCAAGATCCAAAATCTTTCTTGAGTGTAGCCCTTAGTTTTTAACATGTAACCATGGATGCCAAATGAAGGATTGAATGTGGTTGAAAATAACTTCTATTGCTATGCAGATACACAAGATAGAATTTCTATGAGAAATACTAGTAGTAATGCCCATGCAACTATAATAACAATGCTCAAAATGCTTCCTTCTTTGCTTGAGGATGAGGGTTCCTTTTATAGGCAAAATGGTTGATTGAAGGGTCAAGAATGATTGGGCTTAGCAAGGGCTAGGATTGCATGAGAGAGGCATGATCCTCAATCCATATTTGCAACTTCCACCAATGCAATGGTGACAAGTGGCATCATGAGAGGAGAGCAAAGAGGCATTAAATTCTTGAGGAGACATGACAGTAACCTCATATGGTTGGGTTATTGGATAAAGATATTATCTAATGGGTAAACTCTTGTGCAAGGGTTACCCATGGTTAGGGTTTAGTCAAAGGGGACCAAACCCATGTGGGTTAGTGTGTTGAAGAAGGGAAGCATTTAAGTCTCTATAAGAGTATTAAATGGGTGAGATGATGGTTGAGGGTTAATTTGGGGTTAGGATTGTGCAAGTGCTTAGAATTGGGTTTAGGCTAATTAGAAGGGTTTAGAAGAATCTAGAAGAAAGGTTAGTGAGAAAGTGGGCTTTGTAGGAGAATGCAAGTGGGTGAGGGTAAATAGTATTTAAATAAATATTTATTATTTAAATGTGCATGTGAATTTGGAATTATTTAAATAAATCTTAATTTATTTAAATGAGAAGAAAGGGGGAATTAAATAAATTTAATCAATTTATTTAATAGTTGGACTATAGTTACTAAAAGATTTTTTTTTTATGAAATTTATTTAATTAAAATAGTAGAATGGGGTCGAAATGAATTAATTAAATGTACATTTAATTAATAGAAGAATATTAGTGCATTAAACAAATATTAAATATTTATTTAATTTAATGGACAAATTTATGTGTCTACATTTGCCCCTCTTTGAGACGGTGCAGTTTATCGCACTGTTTTAAAGAAAAACAAATAGGCATGAAAAATATGCCCTAGGGATTTTAGTTTAGTGGGTGGTATATGCCCCCTCGAGAGATGGGGAGATAATTTTGAAAAATCAAGCGATCTCTCAAAAAAAAGAACTAATGGGGGGGATGATAGACTAGAAAAATCTAGAGTAAATGGTGAAAGAACAGAGGAAAGAAGGGTTAAAGCAGACCAATGGCAAACCTTGGAAGTTCCTAGGGTCTATGGCGGCAAGCGGGGTGAAGAAGGGGTAGGGCTAGGTAGGGTATATTTGGGCGAGAAGGGTTAATTTGGCCTCATTTTTACACTCCTCCATAGTGAATTTGAGCTCTGTTAGAGACCTTTTGCAAGCAACGTGTAGTAGAAAAAATGGTCGATCCAATAGCAAATCATTGTTTTGAGTGGATTCAGAGGTACCAGCAGCCAACCAACTATGGTCCCCCGATAAGTCCAATTCTGATTTTTTTGATTTGATCTCATTTAATGCATTCATTAGCTAGGTTAAGTGAACCGAGACAAAGACGATAAAACAAAGATGTGCTAAAACATATCTTTTGTCACTTTTTCTAGCACATTTGTGTTGTAATGGCACTATTGTCTAGTAGTTATAGAACTTTTGTAAGTTCAGCACTATTGTATAGCTGTTGTAGTGCTTTTGTTGTGTTAGCACAATTGATATGTTTGTATAGCACTTTTGCATTTTTGTAGCGCTTTTGATAGTAAAATTGGCGTGTTTGACATTGTTCTTAGTGCTTTGAGTTGTGATTGCCTCAGTTGGATTTGGATGATGACAGTTAATATTGGTTTGTTTTGATTAATATAGAAAAGCAGGTTTTCAGGACCTGAAACCTTTAACAAAGGAGATTAAGAAAGACAATAAAAAGTCTAGAGTTTAAGAACCACTTACAAAACAACTAGCAAAAAAGCCAGCAAACCAAAAAGATAGCTAAGATAAAAAAAGCAAAGAAACAAGGAAAGCACTACACAACTATAGTCTTCAGTAGGTCCTCCGCCTTTTTCACCAACTGGTCATAGGTGGCCCCAACAACTTTGCGATCTTCCAGGTCCTTGTTAGGTTTATTTTCTTTCTTTTTGCCTCTGGTTCGGGATCTGGGTCCTTGAGCATCCCCTGTACCTTCAATGTCTGAGTCAATATCCAGGATCTCCTTCTCTTCATTGAGTTTGCTGATGAGAGTATTAGTGTTGCTAGCAGAAATCTTCAGGATGCTTAAACTATGTTCATCAATACTCTTCAGGTAGTTAATATCGGTTTGTTGTTTAGGCTTGTTTGTTGCATTTTTCGAGACTCAGTGTACTTGTTTAGACTAGGCAATTGATGTAAATGCTTGTTGTAGTCTAGGTGTGTGAGTTGATGTACCCATAAAGAATTGAGATAATTTATTAAAAGGTATCTGATGAAGTCTAGGTATTAACTGGTTATGCTAGCAAAAAGGCTAACATTTGCACTTGATTGTGTTTGTAGGAGGACCTAGGTGTGTTTCAGGCCTGAGAGAGGCATCCCGCCACTCAGCAGATGTAGGACCAGTTGTCCTAGCTAGATATTGACTGCATTTCTTTGACTGGGTTATATGACATGATGCATTTACTTGTGATTCAAATGAATGGCAGACTTTTGACCGCTGGCGAAGAGATGACATAGAGAGATCTGCTCCTTCCATCTACCGATGGGAGATATGTCAGTCACACTGGAGGATGTATGGAGGATTTTGCATATTCCTATCATAGGTAAGCTAGTGACCTATGACATACCAATGGGTGACGTGACACTGTAGTGGATCTTTGTAGCTCTTGATCTAGATGTGCATGACAGTTTAGTGTGATGGGATGATATCGCAAAGTTTGAGCCACTTCCTGCGATTCTTTCTGGCATTGTTAGTGGTCTACTATGTTTGGACTAGTGATCGCATGGATTAGTTGTCCATTGGGGACAAGTGATACATCACATGGAGAGAGAGGGTACCCATAGGCTTGGGGTCCATGTGTCCTAACTCATCTAGACAGTGATTTACATGGTGTAGTTTACCATGAGAGTACTTTGTTCGGAGTTGGGATTACTCTGCTACATATTTGGTTATGGGAGAACTTTTCAGTTTGTAGACCAGTATGCATGAGATTTAGGGAGATTGATCAGCCCTATGTTTATATGTATGGAGGTTTGATGACAGCCTTAGCTAGGTAAGGTCGAGTATTGGTGCTAAGCCGTAGATAATTTGGACACAGTGATTTAGATGTCATACCCAGTCTATGAGCCCTGGGAGGATGACGTCAAGGCCATGCCCTATGTATATTTGAATCAGTTTTTGATTGGGAGGACATCGTACATTATTGAGAGGTATCTACCTAACTAGGTGACGAGATAGTTCAGGCAAGTACAAGGTATGTCAAGGGGATCAAGAGAGTACGCTCATGTGGTCCAAGAGAGATATCAGTGGGGACCAGTGCTAGCTTATGACCAGGCTCTAGTAGAGTTCCACAACCTCCAACTAAGTCCATGGGAATATAGGGTAGATATTGTGGATGTTGGGGTTACAAATGAGTTTGCACATTTCTTATACACACACCCCTTTCCATGTATTTCAGATATGGCAAAGCTTGTGCCACCTTTTGAGGGTGAGTGAGCTCCTCGACAGGGGAGGAGGAGATTGGATGGGGGAGGTGATGGGGGTGGAGGAGATGGGGGAGATGGAGGAGGTTCAAGAGAAAGTGCAGGAGGTAGGAGAGCTAGGGTTTCTCACTCACTGCAATTACTACAGGCTCCACCTGTATAGGTAACAACACCAACATTGATAGATGCAATAGGCAAGGCAGAGGGAGAGGCAACTGAGGAATTAAGGGCAAAAAGACAAGGAGACCTTAGAGAGGTCATGTTGATTCAGTTATAGGCTCATCTTACCACTTTTGAGGCTTGGATCCATGCCCTAGAGGTAGAGTTGGATGACAAGGATGTGGAGATAACCGCTCGAGATGTACAGTTATTTTCCTGAGGAGTCGAGTTGATGACCATTTTGAGAGAGTGGGATGATACCTTGGATTGGCTGGAATAGTCACAAGACATGATTCACATCCTAGAGTAGGTACATGGTCACGAGCTTACAACCAATGCCATGAGGGAGATGTGGCGGGCTAATGCAGAGATTGACTATTGGCGGGGGTTATATGAGCAAGTAGTTCCCAGTAGTTAGCGGGATATGAGCTACTCCTTGATGCGAGCAACTAGATCTAAGTGCTCGCAGAGAGTGTAGAGCAATGGGGGCGTCATGAGTCCTCCCCCTCATCTAACACCTCTAGCCAGTGGTGCCCCATCCACATTTGGTGAGAGCGCTTCTTGATACTTGTATTTGTTATTTTTTTTTATTGTTACATATTGACACTTGGATGGCTCTTGGTAGCCAATATTTTTGACATCTTTGTACTTTGATATACATGTATCCTTTTTTGATGAGAGATTTATGATGAGATCTCCTTTTTGGTAGTGATGGTATGAGATGTTTATGATGGTGATTTATTTCTTATGTCGGATGTGTGTTGTTGATGATATGCATGATATGTGATAGATCCTATATGTGTTATGATGATTCATTTATTTATGATGATATATGGTGCATGCTTTTTATATATGATGAGTATGAATGCATACGTTTTTTATTTATGACATGATGTTTATGTTGATGTAGTGGATGCATATGTTTTTGTTTTGATATAATGAATGATGTGATGAATGCAGTTGATTTTGATTGGTGATGATGTAGGATGTGATTGGATATGATGATGGTCATTAATGAATGCAATGATACAATTTTTGATTTTGATAAAATGATAAAATGCTTATTACTTATGTTGATGATGACTATACATGTGATGGATGTAGATGATTGATTTTTGATTTTATGATTCTAATATTGATGTGTGAATGCATATGTATATAATTTGTGATGATGTATGACTTGATTTAATATGAGAAATAATGTAATTAATGTTGATATGATTATGTTGATATACTAAATGCGATGAATGGTATGCGATGGATGTAATGTTTGATTTTGAAAAGGTGATAAAATGTAATGAATTGGTGTATGATATTTAATGACTGATATATAAATGATGATGATTTATAAATGAATAAATTTAATGATGATATAATTATATTTAATGAAGATAATGGAAATTAATTTAATGATGATATAAATGTAATGTCACTAAATGATGATGAATTATGAATATGCAATAAGATAAATGCAAATGAACATCCCTAATGTGAATGGTCCTAATAATAATGTGAAATGTTATGCGTCTATCTATAATGTTAAGTATACTACATGATAAATGAATTATGAAATGAAATGCACCAATACAAATGATCCTAAAAGAGAACTAGTTATGCATTATGAATGTATCCAAATATGAATTAATCCATACACCTAGTGAAATGATTAACGCTCCTAAAATGCAGATGCTAGATGTGGATGTAAGGTGATGTGTATCAGAGTACTCCATCATAATTTTAAGAATAGTCCCTCATACTTATCTTTCTCATAGCAACTCTATTCTATGCATATGCATGCATACAAAATATTTACAATGTAAGAATGAACAAATGTATGGGCGACATGCAATGAAATGCAATATATATAGATGATATGAAATGGGTGATCCATGGATTATTCATAATGCTTTATTTCCTCAGTGAGCATGGTAGTACTGATCTTGGTCGGGGTGTCAGAAACCAAGGTTGAGCGTTCCACCTGTAAACAAACATCGCAGGCAAGGAAAGTTCCCCTCCATTCTGGTTCATATATGAATGGTCAAGGTATATGTTGTAGTCAGTAAGTCATAGTGATCCATGATTGCACATTTTTTCATAGGATCTCATAGCTTAGTGAACTTCCCATGTAGACACCATTAGTATTTTCCCCAAAACTTGATTTGAACAATCGACAGATAGAAAACAAAAAAAGATATCGTGAACCATCCTAGCCACTCTAATCACTTGAGGATATCTTGGAGTAGCATAGGAACCAAATACAAAAAAGTACTAATTTGACCAAGTGCTTACCAGCCAAACAACATCTTCTTGTCAAAGAGATAAGTCACCATGTCTTTTTGTAAGGAAAGGTGTATCCTTGTTAAGATGGTCGTGTGTATGTTTTTCTCAGATGTTTGATTGTTTGTTGACTTGATAGTTGGCCCTCTTTTAGGTAGCAAAAATGTTGTTTTGCCTCTGACTTGATGTTTATGCACAAGGAACAAGTTTATTTCATTGATTTTGATTGATTTTGATGTTTTATAATGTTTTCAGGTTTTCTATTTTTGAATGTTTTTGCTTTTTCTTTAGGAAAAATTTCAAATGTTTTTTTGGATTATTTCAGGACATTTTTCAAATGAGTAACTTGGTGAATCATCAATATGGAGAATCCACTCCCATAATTAGGTTAAATAAAGTTGCCCCTTGTTATGTTTCCATGTGAAAGCATGATGCGGGACACATGAGACAATAACCCTGATTGCATATTACTAACTATAGTCACATAAATCTGTCCATTTAATTAAATGAATATTTACTATTTATTTGATTAATAAACCTTCAATAATCAATTAATTAAATTAATATTTAATTAATTCATCCTCAACCATTCTCCTATCTATTAAATAAATTATTCAAGTTATTTTCAATTAATTCATTAAACCACACCTCTAAATCAATTAAATGAATAAATCATATTTATTTAATTTAACCCACTTTCTTCTTTTAAATAAATAATTAAAACATTTATTTAAAATCCCTAAACTACCCCCCCACTTGCATTCTCCTACAAATGCAAGTTGAACCACAATTGAAATAAATGAATTTTATTTTAATTAAAATCCTATTTTCCCTCACCCACCAAACCCACTTACAATCTTAAATCCCCTTCTAGACCCTTCTAACCACTTTCTAATCATTTCCAATTAGCCTAATCCATCTCCTAAATATTGTCACATTCCTAAGCAACTTGAAGTCACTTCTCAAAGCCTTCAAAGTCTTTGAAAAACATTTAATACTTTATGTGTTCAACAAGCTAACCCCTAAAGTCTTCCAAACCACTAATGGCTCTTACATGACCATTAATGGCTCTTACATAACCATTTATGGTTAACTCAACTCACCCACATGGTTAGATACTTTACCTCTAACTCAACCCTCAATTAAGTACTCATGGGTCTCTTCAAGCATTTATTGCTTTGACCATGGTTATCCTCACTAACCCTTGCAAAAGAGTTTATCCATTGGATAAAGACATTATTTATTGGATAATAGCTTTATTCATTCAACTCAACATTAACCTTACCTCCCAAGTTAACCTTCAAGTCATGTCAAACGTTTAATGCTTATTCCCTCCCCTCTCAACCCATCTCTTGTTGACATTTGTCATCCTGGGATTGGGTTGAAAGCCCTCACATGGATCGTAAACCCCTCAATCTTGACCCTTGATGAGATTACTCAATCTCAACCCTCCATTGCTCCATTTTGCCTATAAATAGATCTCATTTCTTTATAATCCAGATCTTGAAATCTTGTATGCATCTAATTTATAGTGAAATTTAGAGAGCATTTAGCATAATAATCTACATTTGTCTTTTTGGCTAAAATTGACATTAGATAATTGGACAATATCTCATTTTATCTTGTTCACATTTGCATTCTCATAAGCTTTAATTCTATAATCTTGAACCTCCATAAGGCATCCAGAATAGTGCAAAAGCCTACTGAGAGCTACACTCATTTTGGAACTTGGAGAGGAGAGGAACAAGGGAGGAGTAGCTACAAACATGGTGGAGGGCATTTGGAGATGTCTTATTGCATTTCTTATATTTGTTAAGCTTTCTATTTTGTGTTTTGTGTCTCTCTTGATATGCTTTCTTAGGATAATATTTGATTTGAGATTTCTAATACTAACACTTGGTTTGTTGCTTGTGTGTTTGTGTTTGTCTTAGGAATATCCTAACAATCCTTTTGCAAAGCATCATTTGGTGAGCTCGACGTGAATCAAGCATGCAACCTTCTGATAATGTTTTTGAAAAACTACTAACTTTTCATTTTTTAATTGACACACAGGTCTCGCTTTAGCGCCATTGTTCACACTCTAGCGCCTTTGAAAGTTGGTGATTTAGCACTATTGTTTGCAATATTAGTGCTATTGTCTCCCAACTGGCGCTATCATCCATTAAATAGCACTATTGACCATTAAATAGTGCTATTGTGTCTAGTTTTAGCACTTTTAGCTTGTTGTTTGACATAATTTATTCTATTTGACAGAGTCTTTTAGCGCTTATGTCTCTTTTTATAACGTTGTACTTCTTTTAGTGCGTTTGTTTGTTATTTAGTGTTTTCGTGTTAAATAGCGCTTCTGTTTTCACACAGAGTAGTGCTATTGTAACAGAGAGTTGTAAAAACACCTTTGTAACCAAAAAAAAAAAAAAATAGGCTTGTAGAAGCCACCAAAAAATTGGATTTTACTAACTAGTTTCTTTTTTGCAGGTTTTGACTAAATCTCATTGCAGGATTGGAGAGCTTAAATTAGAAAGCTTTTATTCTTGTTTTTACTAACTTTGTTAAAGTTAGGATAAAATGAATTCACTTTCTTTTATTGGTTAAAAATCAACTTCACTTCAATTTGGGTTTTTAAAATTAATCACACTTTTCAGTTTAGAGCTCTAAAGAGAACATCATTTTCAAACTAAAAAGAACCACAAAAACTCAAACAAACAAATTTGTTTTGCAAGTTAGGAACAATCTTTATTTGGTGCTTAAAATTAACAAACATTTTTTTATTTTTTGCATCAAATAAAAAATCACAATCAACACTTTGTTTTGGGCAAAGTTTAAAAAGAACAAACCATTTGTCCCTTCAAGTTCAAATCGATTTACTTCAAGCAAAACGTGTTTCAAATTCAGTTGACTAGGATTTCAAGTTCCTAGATTACAAAACATTTTGCCATTGAAGTTAAAAAGAACACCATTTTTGTTGGAGCAACAACTCCAAATAGGTAGATCACATTTCTATAAACTTGGTTAAAAAGAACAAGTGTTTTTGGTGATTGGCACACTTGTGCAAAGTTTGTCGAGTGGTCCCACTTCTAACACACACTATCCTCTCCCTTGGCTTTCGTGGTCCTAGGTGCAAGAGAAAAGTGTTAGTAACACTCAAAAAAAAATTCTTTTTAAGAGAGGCCTTCCAAGAGACACATCCCTCTTGGGAATGACCTCGCGCGGTAAATCCTTCAAGTTGCTATAGAAATCAAGTGTGAGCAAAAGCTGTAGCCTTGGGTATAGTTGTTCCTACAGTGTAACTTGCTCAAAGGACATATGGGCCCCACCACAAGTTACAAGGCTCTTAAGTGAGTCACTACAAAATGAACTTATGTCCAAAAACATCAAACATTACTAGACACCTCTTTATATAGAAACCCACCCGTTCTATTGATTGAGGATATTTGTGAGAAGTTCAGTGCAAGAGCATAGATGGTTTTGCTCCCAAGATACTCACCATACATATTTCCTTGAGTAGAAACAAGGCTTTTTGAAAGGCTACTTGTAGCTTGATAAAAGAGGTGACTCCCCCATTATAGGAATCATCTATCTGATATGCTTGTGCAAGACTTAGTATATCACATCCTTACTTGCTACTGTGGGATTCATAAGGTATGTAGTACCAAAGTTGAAGAAATATCAAGATGTGCACTGAAATTATCGCAACTAGCCATTTGACCTTAGGGATAAAGTTTGTTTGAAGTATCTTCATTTTGTGTCAGACCAGTGATAAAATTGAGCCGACTTCAGGCTTTTGGAAAAATATGCAAAAACATTTGAAAAAGGGTCAAAAAGTTCAAAGATTGGGTTGATTTAGACCCACACTTATTTGTGCCTTTTGAGGCAACATTATTGTGTTTGTGTGCTTTCTCTATTTTCATGTCAAAGACAAAACCAATTCAAAAACAAGTATTTATCCAACACAAATTTTCATCTAACATTTGACCAACAAACATCAAACAAAGTGCAAGCAAGATATCAAATTATATGACCATCCTTTAAATTTGGAGAAAGAGGAATCTTCATCAACATATCAATTTGAAGAGAAGACCATTAAGTTCAAAGGCTTTCATCAAAAGAAGGAAAATTTTCTATCTCAATAGACAAATTTTTGTCTCACACAGAGCCTTCTTGCGTCATATGTGTCTATATCTTCAAGGAAAACCCAACGAGTTTGATAAAGAGCCCTTGAACAACAGAGATTTTACTCAGTATAGAGATTTGAGTTATCATAAAAACAAAGGAGGAAAAATCAACCCTACTTTCTTTCCAAACATCTGCATTACATATAACATAGCTTGGGAAGAACCACCAACCCCCGAGAGAGAAGATGAAGAATTTTTCCCATATGTAACACAAAGTTTTTATTGAAGTTTCCACCACTCTCACATTCATACATCATCAATCCATTCCAACTCTCAAAACATAAAAAGGTCTTGTCCTAAGTTCTTTTTAGATATTGCTTAAACCAAAACAACACATCACTTTTTAGAGTGTCTCTACATCTAGGATAAACTCATCCTAAGAGGCATTTCTACGTAGGTTAAAACTAGTCTATGAGTGCATCCTCTCATTACTAGGTAGCTTGGTTTGTAACACATCTTAGACCTTGCTATACCTTATAATATCAATATTGTTGACAACACAACAAGCAATTCATAAAAGGACTTTGGTAACATGAAACCTTCAGTGTTAGAGATCCATCTTCTAAACACTTCACAAAACATTTATCTCTCATTCCATCACCAACTCATAATCACTTTTAAAAAAAACAAAAAAACAAAAACAAACAAACAACTTTCAAACAAAATGGCTCACACCAGATCGAGAGCTAGACAACTAGAGATTGAAGAGGAGGAAGAAAACCTCAATGATTACCATGAGGCCATTGGAGGAGGTACAAATGATGAAGATCCTAGTACCCCAACTCCTAAAGCAATAGAAAGAGCACAACACAACCCTAGATTCAATCGAATTTTTGATAAAATCCTCAAAAACAACGCGGATGCTCATTTTCTAAAACTTGCTCAAGAGGGAGCTAAATTAACCTATGATTTTGATACCATGCAAATACGATAAGAATTAGAGAACCATAGCCATAATGATGGTGGAAGAGGTCAAGATAATTTTAGATATGACATTAATCAAGGAAATCCCCCACCTCCTCCTCCTAACGACATAGACATATTGAGGCAACAAGTCAAGAATCTAGCCCAACAACTCCACAGTGGTGTGAAAACTACTCGGTTTTCACTTAATGATATTTGTCCCTATCCCTTTGATAGGAATCTACATATGCCACCTTTTCCGTGAGGGTTTGAAACACCTAAGTTTGAAAAGTATCAGGGAAAAGGAGACCCTAGAGATCATGTCAGGGAATTTCACTCAGCTTGCCTAGAAGTGGCATATGCAGACACATATCTAATACACCTCTTTCCTCAGAGTTTGGGAGGGACAACCACACAATGGTTTTCCTGATTGCCAGGCAACATTACGACATTCGAAGAACTGGTCCAAAAATTCATCGCACATTATTCACACAACATAGAACGCGATGTTACTATGACAGATCTGTGCAATACCAAACAAACGCCAAGGGAGCTATTTTCAGCTTTCCTGCAATGGTGGAGACAACTATCTAGTAGACATTCTCTTCATCTACTTGAATGAGAGCTAGTGGAAATATTTATTTCCAACTTGAACGATGAAATGGAATTCCACCTAGACATGAAGGGCACAAAGTCCTTTGATGATATGATCACCCAGGGATTAAAATGTGAATGAGCCCTTATCAAAAAGGGACTTATCAACATATACAATGAACCAAAAGATGGCCCTCACCTGCATTTTAACAGTGATAAACCTAACTTCTGGAATAAGAACAAGAACATCGTCAATGATGGGGTCATAGATGCAAGGACCATAAAAAGTGCACAAACTATGGTCCAATTTGCAGGGCAAAATCCCCCTCCTAAAAACAACATGGTTGCTCCTCCACAAAATCAAGGTCACAATGCACCGCAAGAGGAAGCAAGACAACAACAACAAAATTATAAACCAAAACGTACATACACACCCTTAGGGGAACCCATCGAAATGGTATTGCATCAATTGGTATCTTCAAAGTTGGTGACATTACTAAAGACATCTAACTACGAACCTCAGGTCAAACCTCCATGGTGGAGAGATAATGAGCATTGTGAATTCCACCAAGGGAAAGGGCATAAAACAAGTAACTGCCATAGACTGAAAGATCTTCTTTAGGATCTTATTTACTGAGGAGAGATTTAAATCGAAGGACATGACCAAAAAACCTCCAATAATGATCATCTCATGTTTAAGAATCCACTTCCATCACAATATCAAAGGAGTCCTTCCACTTCAGGGAAAAACACAATTACAATTGATTATACATGAGCCACCTATAATTATATTGTAAATCACCTATATGACACCGATGAACAAATTGCAACCCTCACCATCAAAGATCCAAACCCTACCTACAATATTGTTACGTGTCATAGCAAGATCACTATTAAAGAAGCTCCAAAAGGCACAACATCCATCCCAAAGCAGTATAACCTTGTGGAACAGTTAGATAAGATGCCAACACTTATTTCCATCTTAGAGATTTTGTGCCTATCCCTGTGTCATAAAAAAATCTTAGATGAAGCTCTCCAAGAGGCGTCAATCCCTGCAAATCTTAATACAGATCAATTTCAAGCTATGGTGGGTAATCTAAGGTCATCACCATTTCTCACTTTCTTTGAAAGAAAAAATACATCCAACAACCTCATAACACCTCACTTCATATTGGAGGATTTATCAACCAACATAGGATAAAGCAAGTCTTGATTGACGATGGCGCCGGTCTGAATATATGTACATTACAATTGGTCACAACATTGGGATATGCAATAGAATTAGTGGACCCTTGCAAAAAGATAACCATAAAATCCTATGATGATGTAGAGCGTTCTTCACAATGAGCAGTTGTGTTACCAATCCGAGTGGGCCAGTGGTGAATCACATCATATGTCAAGTTCTGAACCTTCCTCTACCATATAATTTGTTGTTAGGAAGACCTTAGATACACGCCATGCAAGCCGTTCCATCCATCTATCATCAGTGTATCAAGTTTCCCCATAATGGTGTAGAAATCACAATCCTGGGCGATGCAAATCCATTTGCATATTGTAACAATATTAACCATCAACCAGAGATTACCTGTCATGCCCAAACTTTTGGGCACGAACGGGATTTAAAAAAAATAAAATTATATCTTAATACATTAAATTGGCTAACAAGTTTTGTCTTAACTATGTGAGAGCTAACTTAAACCACTAACTGAAGTAAACAAAAATAATTTAAATCATATGCAGAATACTAAAAGAATTGTTATACCATTTCCTCAATTTTAATCCATAACTTATTTTAAATCAACTCCCTAAAATATAATTGATGAAGATAGGATTAGTCTCCAAAAGTCATTTAATGCTTTAAGGAACTAATTAAATTAGTCCTAGTACTTTGTTTATAATGTCTAAAAGTTTATTTTAATCAATAATCAAAATGTGTTTAAAAAAAACCAATAAATTTCATAATGAATATTTACCTATAAGTTTACATAACTCCCCATAACCAAAATTAATTTTACCCAATTTACTATAAAAGTTCTAAATGTTTAGACTTCGAAAATATTATTATATTTTTTTTCAACATCTTTAAAATACCCTTATGGCTATCAAAACAATTACTAACCCATATGGTTATTAAGACATATATAATTTATAACACTTAATAAATAATTCAATCTAAATTTGTCTTATTCTTTTACATAATTTATAATTCTATGTATGAAAAACCCTAACATTCTTTTATTATTATAAAAATGTTCTTTCTTTTATTTTTTTTAAAAACATCTTATTTCTCCCTCTACCCTAGCCCTACCCGGCTAGGGTTTTTATTTTCTTGCAACTCGATTTTGTGCAGGGGGCGAGGTCTTGCCATGGGCGTCCAAGGGATGGCGGCGGTGGCGGTTTTCTCCCCGGCTGGGCACCGCCCCTGCGCCTACTATGTGCCCACACAGTGGCGGTGCCTTGGCACCACCCACTGTGTGTGCGCACAGTGGGGTTTGCCCCCCCCTGAAAACCCCAATGCATAATATTATTATTTTTTTGTTTTTGTTTAAAAAAAATGATTTTCATTTGATAATATTTATTAAAATTATATATATATATATATATATATATATATATATATATATATTTGTATATATATATTTGTATATATATTTATATATTTAAATTTGAATGTTTTTCTTTTGAAGGAGGCTCATTTTATCATAATTAAATGTAAATAAATGTTGAAATACCTTTATTTTGAAACATTTTGACAAATCAGATAAATTCTTTAGCATTAAATTAATGTATTTAATTCTTTGTATTAACATCCTAGTTGTTTGAATAAAATAGATAGATTGTTTAAATATAGATTTACTTTCTGCAGGAAGAAAGTAAATAACCAAATTTAATATACTTAGAACAACAACTATAAAAAAAAACTAGAAAATTAAAATAAATCTTTATCGATGTTTGTAATAAACTTTTTAGATTTTTATTTTCTGCAAGTTAATAAAATGATAAAATTTGATAAATCTAACAACAATTATTTAAATGACAAAATTTAATAATTTAACAACAACTAGATAACCTATAATTTATTAAATAAAACCTTAGAGATGGCTATCATATTTTTGATTTCATTTCTACAAATAATTTAAATAACAGATCTAAATAAAATAACTTTTATATTTACATGTATAGATCTAAATGCTTTTATTTTCAGCCTACTTCATGCATGCTAAACCATTCCAATTCCTTTCTAATATACTATTTTAAATGCGTAAGGGAAATAAACAATTTTCTTTCTTTTCAAAATATCCTATACACACAATGTTATTTTTTTTTTTTAGAACCATAGAAATATAAAACTAGAAAATAATTATTTTTTTTCTACAATTTAGCATACTAAAATATTACAACTCTTTAAAAAAACGTATTTCAAGGACTTTATTGTCACTTTACAATGAGTCTCTCATTCCTAATAAAAGAGGACTTTTCAAAATAATAAATTACACATGCTAATATTTTTCTGCAACAAATTACTTCAGCAAACTTCCACTTGTCCTATTCTTTCCTTCCAACCACCTGCAAATAATCAAAGGATATGACCATGGAGAGCTCACCTTCTAGCCTAGGCTAACTGGTAGCCACCCCTGAGCTTGGAGAACCAAGCCCTAGACAGGTAACACACATGAAACCCCAATAAACAAGGGAAAAAAACAAACACAATCCCATTCCCAACCCAGGGCTACACTGCACCACACATTGTGATGTCTTTTCAAGGGTGGTAATGGACCAAGTACCCTGAGGAGACTGCAAGTATGGTAAAACCTATAGCCACCTCATGGCAAATCAAATACGTCATAAGTATAACAACCCCACATCGTTATGCCCCCCAAGGCATTCATGCCTTATTTCCCTCCTTATGACCCCCAAATACATAAACAAGCCATGCAACAAGGGTCACATAAAATCCCTTGTGATCACTCTCATAACGAGAGCCTCTCTGGTGCAGGAGCATCTAGCTTCATTTTCAGCTTCATTTTCATCACGGGTTTGATTTTTCTTAGTTTTGAGTTGGAAAGTTTGTCTAAGTTGATTCTGAGTTGTTCTAAGTTGTTTGGATGAGTTTTGAACTCATTGTGTGGTCATGTTTCCTATTTTCATCTTTTTGCTCAAAATTGCCAGTTTTGGAGTTGCCTGGCAAAATGTTGTCAAAAGTGAGTTTTTGATGTGTTTTTGTTTTGAAAAGGTTTTAGACATGTTTTATGCTTGGTTTTTAGGTGTGAGAAGTGTTTTTAGGTGATTGTTAGTCTTGGAGGTCAACCTTGCATCATCTAGGCATTAAAAGTTGTCATTTTAGACATGAAAATGTCAAATTTGTGTGCTCTTGGACATGTACCTATCCATACAGGAGGATAAATGATTTGTGGAGGTATTTATTCTCCTACTTGAACCATTGTAGGGGTTGATTTCATGGATTTATGAAGCATTTTACAAGTTTGCACTAGTTTTACTTGGTTTTTCCCTAGTTTTTAACTCCATGTGAATAGCAGCCCGTACACCCACTGTACTTGGCTGTACTGTTCTTACATTTTAAGATTCTATTATGTTTTCTTAATCTTGTCCCTTTGGTGGCATCTAATTTCATCAAGTTTTGAGTTTTTAGTAAAATTAGTTTGTTTTGACAGTTTCACTGCCTTGTCTAGGAAATTGGCAAGGATGCTTGACCAACTTGGCTTCTTGAAGTCCTAAAATGTTCATGGCTTCCCAAGAACCAGTTGGTCAACTTGTAAATTATGTAAATACATGTTTTATTTTCAAGAATGCAGGTGCAAGGAATTTTGTGGCCATGGAGCCCTAGGCAAGTGTGCCATTTGGCTAGGGTCTTGTAAAGGTTTGATGCTTTGCTCTTCCATAGCAAATGCATTCTTTAGGTGGAAACACTTGTCTTGTTGTCCAAGATTGTAAGTGAAAGTTAAGGGGATTTCTAAGCCAAGAGAAAGAAGGTTGCATTTTTAGTTTGTGCAAATTGTAAACAAAAACAGTGAGTCACTGCTTTGGTGATTAGTTTCCATTCAATTGTTTTCTCTCCACCATACATTGGTGTTTGTAAAACCTTGAATCTCCTTAATTTTTTTGCAAATAAGAATAAGGAGTGGATTTTGATCCTTCCCATGGGTTTGTGATTGTCAAGATCAGTCAATGGTCCCTTTGGCAAGGTTGTAACGCCCAGTAGGCTATCACAGTCAATTATGACTGATTTTTGCATTGTAAATGAATGGTTTATTGTAATCTTCCTCTTCCAAATAGCAGGTTTGAAGAAAAAAAAGCAACCAAGGATAGGGAATTGATAGAAAGAACCAATCAGACCTTTAAAAAGGAGTTTTAATAGTGGTTAAGTGTAGGTTGAAAAGGAAAAAATAGTGAAAGGGAAAAAGTGCAGTGATAGTTAGTTTTGACAGTGAATGGTCCATTGTTTGTAATTGCCTAATACTTTTGTGCAGGGCTATTGTGGTTCCCTTTTGTCTCTAATGACATACATGTTTATATGATGGAATGTAATTTGTATTGAAGCAAAGATGTGTTTGTAGAAAGTAAGAATGGAAAAGTTGTCAATTGTTGCTCACTCCTTATGAACAACTTTTTGTAAAATCTTGTTCTGCAATCTTTGAAGTGTAAATCTTCTTTATTGTGGCCTAATTAGTTAGTAGCATGATAGAACTAAGGTTTCTTGTTTCACATTGGAGGTCTCTAGCTTGAAGATTGATTTTCACCATCAAAACCCTACTAAACCCTCCTTTTTCACCCATTTTTGGGACAGTCACGGAGAAGGCCTAAGAGACCCTGAGACTTAGAAAATCTTCAAGAACTCCCAAAAGGGTGTTCAAATATCAACTTCTTTTTGTTTGGAAGTCCATCGCTTGAGCTGGGTGAGCACAAAACCCCAAAAGGAGGGCTAATTCCTAGTAGCCCGTTTTAGGCCTAAAATTAGGTTTTTGTCAAATTGGGTATGCCAAAGAAGGTTGAAAAGCATGAAACCCAACAAATCAAGTTGAAATAGTTAACCTAACATGAATCCAACATATTTGGTGAGTTTGACTTCATAAGTCAGTTTTGTAGCACTTGAAAGGATGACAACAACTATGGAGTTGAAGCCCTTGAGTAACCAAGGAGAGTTTGACTTAGGGAGGTGGAACAAGGAGAGTTGCTAGATTGACTTTGAGCCTTTTGCACTCTGATTTTGGTGACTACACCTTGAAAACAACAAAAACCTTTCATTTAGTAAACATTCTAGCCACTTGGCAACCACCTTGCACTACCTCCCTATCACTCTCACTCAAGGGCTGTCACTTCTACCACCCACAAGACCATTCTCTCTCCCAAGAGTAGGAGGCCTTGATTACTCCCAAAGCACATAAAATGCATACAAAAAGTAAAACATAGAACACAATAATTTTCCAAGGAAAACATGCAAGAAAACTAGCCTATTTACACAAGCAAATCCTTTCAACACAACATGCAATATAAAACAATACAAGGAGAAAATATGACCAACCTTCTACTGCCCAAAGGTATGCTAGATTGGTTGAAGATGAGCAGCCCAATTCCACAAACCCTTGCCTCTCTACACTTAGCCAAATTTTCTAAAACCAAATCTGTCCTTCTTTCAAATTCTTGTCTCCAAAAATGGAGAGTGGGTGATTACCCGCAAAATCTCTCATTCTTGCCTAAAAAGGCCTCAGTGAGAGTTCTCACAAGTTTCTAAAACTGAAAAGGAAAGGTAGGAGAAAATGGGAAAGGGATCTTACATCCAAAAAGAAAGTTTACAACTTAGATGATCCTTCTAACTTCAATTTTCGCACAACTTAGAAAAGTCACTTTTTAGGGTGTCTAAAAGGTCACATGAGAGTTGGTACATGCCTAAAATTACTCCTAACCCTTAGGTATACCTTATGGGCTTTAGGAAACCCTATTAAACTACCCCTAGGTGTCCATTTAACCCTTTTTAAACCCATCTGAAGTTAATTTTCGGGTCAAACTTAAGTTGACCATCCCAAAGATTCTTTACCCAAGGCAATTATGGAATCACATTAAATTAATTGAAAAATCTATGGTTAAACAACTCTCTCCAAGAGACAATTTAGAAAAAAACAAAACATAAATCGATCACATGTGTCAAGCGACACAATAAAAATACTTTTACAAAAAATTACACTTGAAAATTTGTCTCTTGTTGGATTTAAATAAATTCATTCTAACATTCATGCAACAATCACTTTCACAAATAAAATACGATACAAACGGGGTGTTGTCTCTCCAAATAGACAAACCCTTGTTTTACGAATGCACATAGGTCTAGGTTTGGTTCTCCATAATATTTCCATGGTCACATGGATAATTTTCCTGCGCATCTCAATTACACATTAGTACTTCCAAATAACCTCATATAACATTTAAACACATGAATAAGAATACACGTTGAACACTCTGCATACCATATACATTTAAAAAAATTGATACATCTTACATCCAACTAAATCCACATATGCAGTTATCATAATCCTCATAATTTTAATCCATACATAAAACATACATCCTATTTCTATCATCATAGTGAAGTCCTGTACATCCAATAATGACATATATCATCTCAAATTTATCCTATTCTGGAATCATGTAGAGTTCTATATCATAACGCATATAAATGAAGCATCAACATACGTCAATGTTATCCAAATCCTGGGATCCTATAAGTTCTAAATCCATAATGCATAAAAATGTACACCTCAAGGTGAAATGAACCCATAACCTGGTTCAATTACTTTTCTCACCAAATCTATCTATCTAACATAGCCCATCCTATTGAATCATAGCACTTATTAGTAGGGTCAAACATAGTCAATGAAGTTAATCAAAGCTTGGTTGGGGTGGGCCTTACATTACCATTCCTAACAATAGAGAAGCTATCTCGTCCACATCATATGTTAGTCCAACCTCTCTTCCCAGCTCAAACACCCCTATACCAAAGCAAGAGAAGCTAAAAATGAAAATAGCAGAAGAAGGACCTAGGGAATATAATCTAAGCCAACTCTTTTATGTTGGGAAATTACTCACTTCTCCTATAACTTATGGAAAACCTCAAAAGTTACTTCAATCACCACTGGTCAAGCCATCATGCACTTTGGCACCTTTTATCCTCAGAAAAAGTCAGGAAGAGGAGACCAGAGATAAGGACCTAACAGGAATGGATCTATAAAGACCCTATCACCACGAAAATCCCATAGGCTAAGCTTCTTACAGATCAATATGGCAAAGGCCTTACCATTATGCAAAGAATGGGCTATGATGGTCAGAGTGCTTTGGGACCTTGCAAGAAAGGATGACATAATCTGTTGCAGCAAGAATTAAAACCTAAAGATAACACTGGATTAGGTTTTCAAAAGGAGTCTCTTCCTAAGCTTAGATTCAAAGAGAAACCCAAGAAACCTCTACATCAGCCTAATACTCTAAAGAGGCCACCCTTGATTATATCAGCAACACCAATAACAACACCAACCGCCCCAACAAGGCTGAGAATCCCATCAATACCATCCACGACACTACTCACACTGCTAAAAATACCTGCAAAACCTATTATCCCACTAGAAGCACTGATAATACTACCTACAACACCGATAATCCTACTTGCAGAACCAATCATCCCACCAATCAAACCAACAACCCCATCAGTAGCATCAACTACATCAACAACACCATTAGCAGTATATGTACCCCTAGAAGTATCGATAGAACTGGTAGACCCATCAACAACATTAGTGGCACTCACAGTGCCAGCAATTCCATCACTGGCAGTACACCAGATGATTACAACTGTAGTGTTCAACTCAAAAGATATCCTGGTTTGGTATAGTAATTAGATACTAGAAAGTGACTCAGAGACTAATTCACACAAGTGGGAATTTGATTCCGTGCATCTCAATACCTCAAATGAGGAAGACACATCACCACCTCCACCTCGCAAAGAAATCCATGTTTACGGAGAAGCATAGATTAAAACCTCTTCAGCTGCAAAAATATCACAATAAAACATGGATCTATATGTGAAAACCACACTGTAGCACTGTTTGATCCCAAAAAAGTAAAAAGAAAGAGCGTATCCAACAGTGAAAACCTCTTTGAGGCGCCTGAGGATGAAAGGTTTGACATCCTCCCCTCCAGTACAAATCAGGAATGATCAACAATCCTCATTGAGGAAACAAAAGAATTCAATGTGGGGACCCCTAAGACTCCTCACCAAATACATCTGGCATCTCTTTTAACTCTAGAGGAACAACCTAAATTTGTAGAATTCTTCCAGAAGCGTCAGATCAACTTTGCATGGTCATATGCAGACATACCTGGTCTAGATCCTGATTTGGTCATGCATCACCTCATCATGGCATAAGGAGATAAATCGGTAAAATAGAAGATTCGCAAGATGCACCCCCAGATTGTGGTACTAGTCAAAGAAGAACTTAAGAAACTCCTAGATGTTGGTTTCATCCAACTAATCAATTATGCAAATTGGATCTTCAACATTGTACCTATTAGCAAACCAAATGGGGGCATCTGTATCTATACTGACTTTAGAGGTTTGAACAAGGCATGTCCTAAAGATGACTTCCCCCTATTGACATGATTGTGGACCTAACAGCAGGACATTCCATGCTTTCTCTTATGGATGGCTTTTCAGGTTATAACTAGATAAAGATCGCACCATAAGATCAACATAAAACTGCCTTCACATGTCCATGGGGAACATACTATTGAAATGTGATGCCTTTTGCTCTAAAGAATGCAGGGGCAACCTATCAAAGAGAAATGACCACCATCTTTTATGATATGATGCATACCATAATGGAGGATTATGTTGATGACTTACTGGCAAAATCATTAACAAGAGAAGGCCATCTTGCAATATTAGATAAAATCTTTGACAGACTAGAACAATATCATGTTCGACTCAATCCAAAGAAATGTGTCTTTGGAGTAATCTTAGGGAAGCTTCTTGGATACATTGTCTCAAGAAAAGGAATTGAGGTCTATTTGGCAAAGGTCAAAGCAATCATGGACATGCCACCTCCCAATAACATCAGTCAGTTAAGGACACTACAAGGGTGGTTAAAATCCATCTGAAGATTCATTTCACAACTGGCCGATAAGTGTTATCCCTTTACACATCTGTTACATAAAAACATCCGCTTTCAATGGGATGCCAGATGCCCACAAGCATTCAAGATGCTTAAGGACTATCTCATGAATACACCATTGTTGATCCCACTAGATCCAAGTAGACCTCTATTGCTCTATATTTTAGCTACAAATACGACATTGGGAGTACTGCTAGCACAACACAATGCAGAAGGGAAAGAGTGTGTTGTAGACTATATATCTTGCACACTGGTTGACTATGAACTCAATTACACACCTATTGAGCAAGCTTGCCTAGCAATAATCTTGGCAGCCACTAAATTGAGGCACTACTTGTTAACACATAAAGTACAACTCATTTCCAAGATCGATCAACTAAAGTACTTACTCAACAAAGCAACATTGGTAGGCCACTTGGCCAAATGGGTGATGATTCTTAGTGAATTTGACATTGAGTATGTGGACCACAAGGCTATCAAGGGCCAAGTTATTACAGATCAGTTGGCTGATGCACCCCTCACAGGTGATCATCCTCTTGTTTCTAATTTTCTAGATGAAGAGATCTTCATGATCACAACAACACAACCATGGAAGCTCTACTTTGATGGTTCGTATACTAGGCATGGCTTGGGGGCAAGCATTTTATTTATTAGACCTCAAGGTGACAACATCCCGAAGTCTTACAAGCTAACTTCTCCATGTACAAACAACATAGTAGAATTTGAGGCCTTGATCACAGGACTTAGACTAGCCATACAATGAAAACTGAAAGAGCTACAGATATATGGCGACTCCCAACTGGTCATTTGACAAGTCATAGACGAATATTAGACCAAGGATGATAATCTTATGCCGTATAAGCAAATGGTGGACAATTTAAAAGCATCACTTAAAACTATCACCTTTGAGCAGATACCCAAAGATCAGAATTGAGTTGCTGATGCTATGGTTACCATTGCATCTCTCCTAGATCTCCCACAAAATTCAACACGCTGCGAGTTCTTGGTAGAACATCTTTGGATTCTCACTTATGATATCCCCGAATCTGAGATGATATGTTGACTTGTTGGTTTTGAATCCCCATGGTACGGTGAGTTCTACGCCTACCTACATGATCACACACTTCCTCCTAACCAATTGAATAACCAACGCAAAACCTTCATTCGCTAAACTGCTCGATACACCATCATTGTTGAAACCCTATATAGTTGAATTCTTGATGGTACTCTCCTTCATTGTCTGGAACAAGATGGGATAACAAAGGCCTTGGAAGAGGCACATGAAGGAATTTGTGGGGCTCACTTAAGCGGTCCTTCATTGGCAAGAAAATCATGCGCGTTGGATACTATTGGCCATCCATGGAAAAAGACTCCTACTATTTTATCTGAAAATGCAAGAAGTACCAAGTTCACAGAGACTTGATACATGCACCAGCACAAGAATTACAACCAATCACAACACCATGGCCCTTTTGTCAATGGGGACTTGACCCTATGGGTAAAATTCATCCATCTTCATCCAATGACCACAAATTCATCATTACCGCCACCGAATACTTCACAAAGTGGATCAAAGCTGTTCCACTTACCCAAGTCACCGACAAGTATATTGCCTCATTCATCCTTAATTACATCATCTTCCGGTATGGTGTACCCATGTCCATCATCACAGATAATGAGCTTCCTTTCAAGAATCAAGATGTCCATGAGCTTTGTGAGAAGTTTCACATCCAACACTGGTTTTCCACTCCCTATTACCCACAAGGCAATGGTCAGGCTGAAACATCGAACAAGAACATATTGAGAATCCTCAAGAAGATAGTCAATGATGTTGGTCGTGATTGGCACGTTCAATTAAATCCAACACTATGGGTGTATCAAACCCCTATAGGTACAACTCCCTACTCACTGGTCTATGGCGCCAAAGCCATCCTTCCTATTGAGGTTGAGATACCATCTCTATGGGTTTGTTTGCATAATCTGATAGATGATGAAGCATATCAGGTCTCCCGTCTTCAAGACTTGGAACTACTTGATGAAAGGCGACAAGCTGCATACAACCACCTCAAGGCCTATCAACAACACATGAGCAAAAGCTATAATCATTGAGTTAGACCTCATACATTTGAGGTAGGTGATCTTGTTATCAGGGAGAATCCTCATAACCAACCAAACAGAGAACATTAGGGAAATTTTGAATCAAACTGGCTGGGTCCATATGTTATCACTACCGTATTTAGATCTGGGGCATATTAGTTGGCTACTTCAGAAGGAGAACCGCTAGCAGATCCGATCAACAACATGCACCTCAAACGGTTTCATACATAAGTTGTACAGAGCATCAGGCTCCCATACATATCATGAAAACACCAAAAACATTTAGATAAAAGTCTTGAAGAAAATACAAAAAAAATCAAAATGGTAAAGAGAAAAATCATGCATCCAAACGGTGAACAACCACTCCGGTGGCACCTTGGGTAAGTGTGATGGTAAAAACCTGGCAAATAGATGCCATTCGTAAGGACTATGGCTCCATTATCTTTCAGACTTGTTGCGATCACATTCATTGCATCCATTCATCCATCAGTCAAACCATGGCTTGTTATTGATCTGCAATCAGGGTTAGTACTTCATGTGTCTTGCATCTTGCTTTTCATAGTAATATCTAAACTGGGGGCAATGCTCTTAACCTATTGATGAAAGTGGATTCTATATTACTTGTGATTCATTGAGTTCTTCATTCAAAAATAGTCACAAAATCCAAAAACATTCAAAAAACAACTCACAAAATATCAAAAACATTCAAAAAAACACTCACAAAATCCAAAAACATGAAAAGCACTCACATAATACCAAAAACATTAAAAAACACTCACAAAATCCAAAAACATGATAAAACATCAAAAAATAAATCAAAAACATGGCAAACGCATAAAATCCTTTGTATATACATGACACAAACAAACATCAAACAAACATTTTGAGCTACTCAAACAATGATCACTTATCAAATCAACCAAACAATCAACATAGGTACACACAACTGTCTTGACACAGATGCGTCCTTCCTTACCAAAACAAAGACATGATAACATTTTCTTTGACAAGAAAATTATGTTTAAGCTATCAAGTACTTGGATGGTTTGTTAGGTTATTTATTCATTTATATCAGGTTCCTATGCTAATCTGGGATATCCACAAGTGATTAGAGTAGCTAGGATGGTTCCTAAGTATTGTTTTGTTTATTATCTGTGAATTGTTCCAATGAAGTTCTGGGGCATATACTAATGGTGTCTACGTGGGAAGTTCACTAAGCTACATGATCAGGTGCAAAAATCTAGTCATGGATCACTATGGCTTACTGACTACAACGTATACCTTGACCATTTGCACATGAACCAAAATGGAGGGTCCATATTCTTTATCTATACTGCTTGCTTACAGGTACAATGCTCCAAACTTGGTTCCTAGTGCCTCATCCAAGATTGATACTACCATGCTCAATGATGAAAAATAAAGCACTATGGATCATCATTTCATCTCATTTGTATATATTGCATTCCGTTGCATATCACCCATCCATTCATGCATTCATAATAGTTGCATATCATTCATACATTGTTAGTGACAATGCATACTCTATTTTTTTATTTCGATCTTCTTCCATAGGAATGAGTCCTAGGTTCTCCATACCTTCTATCTAACATTGAATGCCCCCCTCACCCTCCCTATCTTGATCATCAACATCATCATAATCCCTTCATCATTTCCCATCAACCCAATCACATCACGTTCATCACCATTCATCTCTAAGAGGAGGGGTTGTGTTTCCCATCCTAATACATCCTATAAATCAAGCAAGTTACTCTATCTACATAGGTACATCGACTCATGCACACCTAGACTATCAACAAATACTTTGATCAAGTATCTTTGGGTCTCAACAGGTCATCGATCATGGCAAACCTAGACTACACATGTATCTCTCATTATGACCTAGTCTCAATGGCGCTGCTATGATTCACCGCAACCAACCTACACCACAAACACTATCAATTGATCCATCAATCAAACACAATCCAAATGGACAATTACATCAATTGTGTCAATTCTCAACGAGTATTTTGCTTCATATACCTTGACTTCATTAGGCAATTACATCAATCGTCTAAGTCACAATAGGTCACTTTGACTCACTTACTCAGACTTTATCTTGTCCAAGCAAACAACTGATATCAATTGTCATGCTTTGACTCGACCGAGGAATTTAAACCAATTGCACCATATTGTTCAACCATTTTTTAATCAATTGTATAGCATCAATCAAAAGCACAACACCACACTTGCACCGTATCTCCTGCATGACCTAAGGGTACTCGCCAGCTTGCCATTTCTCCACCTTACTCTCATTTTCCCCCGTTTTTTAACCTTTCTTTCTAAATTCTTCTATTCTACCTCCTCCCAACTTCTCATTCTTTTTCGAGAGATCGCCCTATTTTTCAAAAAAAAATTGACCCATCTCTCGAGAGGGCATACCACCCACTAAATTAACATTTATGGGGCACATTTCTTCATGCCTATTTTTCTTTCTTTGAAATGATGCGATGAACCACACCGTCTCAAAGAGGGGCAAATGTAGTCACTTAAATCTGTCCATTTAATTAAATGAATATTTGCTATTTATTTGATTAATAAGCCTTCAATAATCAATTAATTAAATTAATATTTAATTAATTGATCCTCAACCATTCTCCTATTAATTAAATAAATTATTCAATTTATTTTCAATTAATTCATTAAACCACACCTCTAAATCAATTAAATGAATAAATCATATTTATTTAATTTAACCCACTTTCTTCTTTTAAATAAATAATTAAAACATTTATTTAAAATCCCTAAACTACCCCCCCACTTGCATTCTCCTACAAATGCAAGTTGAACCACAATTGAAATAAATTAATTTTATTTTAATTAAAATCCCAATTTCCCTCACCCACCAAACCCACTTGTAATCCTAAATCCCCTTCTAGGCCCTTCTAACCACTTTCTAATTATTCCTAATTAGCCTAATCCATCTCCTAAATATTGTCACATTCCTAAGCAACTTAAAGTCACTTCTCAAATCCTTCAAAGTCTTTGAAAAGCATTTAATGCTTTATGTGTTCAACAAGCTAACCTCTAAAGTCTTCCAAACCACTAATGGCTCTTACATGACCATTAATGGCTCTTAAATAACCATTTATGGTTAACTCAACTCACCCACATGGTTAGAGACTTTACCTCTAACTCAACCCTCATTTGACTCATGGGTCTCTTCAAGCATTTATTGCTTTGACCATGGTTATCCTCACTAACTCTTGCATAAGAGTTTATCCATTAGATAAAGACATTATTTATTGGATAATGGCTTTATTCATTCAACTCAACATTAACCTTACCTCCCAAGTTAACCTTCAAGTCATGTCAAACATCTAATGCTTATTCCCTCCCCTCTCAATCCATCTCTTATTGACATTTGTCATCCTGGGATTGGGTTGAAAGCCCTCACATGGATCGTAAACCCCTCAATCCTAACCCTTGATGAGATTACTCAATCTCAACCCTCCATTGCTCCATTTTACCTATAAATAGAGCTCATTTCTTCATAATCCAGATCTTGAAATCTTGTATGCATCTAATTTATAGTGAAATTTAGAGAGCATTTAGCATAATAATCTACATTTGTCTTTTTGGCTAAAATTGACATTAGATAATTGGACAATATCTCATTTTAGCTTGTTCACATTCGCATTCTTATAATCTTTCATTCTACAATCTTGAACCTCCATAAGGCATCCAAAATAGTGCAAAAACCTACTGAGAGCTACACTCATTTGGGAACTTGGAGAGGAGAGGAACAAGGGAGGAGTAGCTACAAACATGGTGGAGGGAATTTGGAGATGTCTTATTGCATTTCTTATATTTGTTAAGCTTTCTATTTTGTGTTTTGTGTCTCTCTTGATATGCTTTCTTAGGATAATATTTGATTTGTGATTTCTAGCACTAACACTTGGTTTGTTGCTTGTGTGTTTGTGTTTGTCTTAACAATATCCTAACAATCCTTTTTGTAGAGAATCACTAACAAGCCATGATAGATATGAGTGGATTTAATGGATGTGACTGCAACAAGTCTGAAAGACAATAGAGCCACAACATTTACGGATGACGCTTGTTTGCCAATTTTTCACCACCGTACTTATCCAAGGTGCCACTGAAGTGGTTTTCACCATTTGGATGAATTATTTTTCTTTACTATTTTCTTGATTTTTCCCTTTTTTTGTATCTTTGTGTACTTTTTCTAAATGTTTTTTTGGTCTTTTTGAGATTCTACGAGTCTGATGCTTTGCACAGCTTATGTATGGAATTTTTTGAGATGAATGGTGTTTATTAGATCCACCAAAGGTTTTGGTGCAAGGGAACTTAGCAATTTTTTATGAGTTTTTTCTAGGATGTTGGAATCATGTTTTTTAGTTTTGTAATAAGGCCAAGAGGCCATTGATTGTGTGCTCAAATGATTGTAAGGGCCCTAAGAGTCTTTGTTTGGCCAATGTTGGCACGTGAGCTCTTAAGGGTGCTAGGTAGAGCACTTAATAGGATAAGTTGTTTTTAGGTTAATGTAGGTTGGTTGATGTTGTTTTGAAGTTGTTGAGGTCATATGAGTCAGTTGGAGGTGACCAAGTTTGGGTTTGAGCAAAGTTGATCACCTACACAATAAATTGCAAAAGTTACAAAAGTTGCTCATAGCAACTTTGCAATATTTTCAGACACCAATAGCTAGTTGGTTGACACAATCGGTTGTGAAAATATGTAACTACTCCAACGCTAGTATAAGGCTTGGAAAGACCGATGATAATCGGTTGTTGAAGATTTGAAGCAAATAAACAATTTTGGTTTCCCATTTGGTGTGTTCTTCTGAGTTTTATTGTTCTTTGCAAGTTTGTACACCCTGTATGGATTGATAATTCCAAAACAGGGTCATGGATTGTTAGATCGGTGTCTTACCTTCATTTTTTATTTATTTGGAGTCTTGAAGTGTTGTAGTTTGTGAATAATCTTCATTTTGTTTCGGGTGGGTTCAAAGGTCCTAAAAACCAGGGTTTTGAGAGCAAAATGGCTCCAACCTAATATTCCATGGTGGATATCCTCTCTGAAACCTTGTGGAATGTTAGGTTGAATTGTATAATATGTTTTATTTTTGGTTTTGAGACAAGGGAAGCTAAATCAAAGATTTGTTACCATACCCTAGGCTTGGCATGTTGAGTTGGCAAGCATTAGGAATCCTGGATAACATGCCCTAATTGTTAGGAACCGAAAGGCAATTGAGGAGGGGGTGAATCAGTTGTCTATGAATTTCAACCTAATTATAACTCAATCAAACTTGATACTTAATACCGGTAAACCAAACTTAATGTTGGTTAACAGATTAATAGTTAATATTAATACTAGTGAAACTTAATGCATGAAATGGAAAGAGAAACAACATCAACAACACATAACACAAATATTTTCACGTGGAAACCTTGTAAGGGGAAAAACCATGGTGGGAAACCTTACCCATAATTAGATGATACTACTGTAGATAGTATGTGTATACAAATGGGGTTTGCACATGCAGAAAGGCCAACTTCCTAGAGCACACTGCTCAATTGGGAGTCGCAATGACTACAATAAGATGGTTAAATCCTAGAATAATGTATTGCTCAGAATAGCATCTCCAATGTTAGATTCAGTATCGGTTAAGCTTTGATAATCACCTTCAAACCTTCCTTGAACCTTCTTTATGGTCTTCTCATATGATCTTCAATATTTGCACATACCATGTTACAATACCATAACCTTACATACCATATCCCCTCTTTCATCTCACAAATGAGATCTAACATATATACAAAACCTAAGACCAAATGTGTAGGTCGGCTTACTAAGAATATTATAATTAAATCAATTACAAATAAGTCTAGATGCAATTCATCATGTTGGCTCAATACATTTACAACAATATCCAATCAATAAATCATCTCCACGATGTGTCGTGCTGATCTGGAATAGATAATGCATACCGATCCATAACATATACCAATTTGTCAGCAACAACAAATATGTCAACCTGATTAGACCATTAACCAAAATACCAAAACCAAGTATCCAAACCATGTCTTCGACATAATTAAGTGATCTCTAGATGATAACAAGTCATCCTTAGTGCTAGTGAACAATATACCAGTGACTGTGCATAAGTCACCGAACATGCCGGTGAACACAATGTGTCAGTTCAACATAACCAAAAATCTCCAGAAGGATAAGTGTTGACATCAATGACAAAACTAATGCAAAACATCCATAATACCAACAATCTCCCCCTTTGGCATTGATGGCAACACTAGATGGAAAAACATCCAAGTGCCAAAGCAGAATGCCAAAAACCAAAAACCAACAATCTCCAGAATAGATCAATACCAGAAATCAAAATCAAAATGCAAAGAGTATATATCTCTCCCTTAATGAATAATCTTTCCCCTAGGATAATGTTTCCTAAATACAAAGTTTTTCCATAGATATCTCTCCCCCTTTTACATCAAATACCAAAGCAATAAAAATACCAGAACACACAACCAACTAATACAATTAATATAACCAACTACTCCCCCTGAGAAGTAGCTCTCCTCCATCAAAGATGGAAAAAGGTTTCTCTGTTAGTTTCTGTTGGTTTGATGCCAATATTCAACTGTCTAAGTCTCTACCGGTGAGGGTATTACCCCAAGCTTCTCTCTGAGATATTCAAAAGTTTCCTTAGGCAAAGGCTTAGTAAAGATATCTACAATCTGCTCTTTAGTATTCACATAAACCAATCTTACTTCTTTTCCTTCAACATTCTCTTTCAGAAAGTTATATTTGATAGAAACATGGTTAGTATTAGAGTGAAATACTAGATTCTTTGATATATCAATTATTGTTGAATTATAACAATAAATGATTATAGGTTCCTTGCATTTTACCTTTATGTCCTTCAACATTTGCTTAATCTATAATACCTGAGTATAATTAGTTGTTGCTGCAACATATTCTAATTCTATTGTTGATAATGATGTACAACTCTGCTTCTTGCTCAACCATGAAATCAATATGCTACCAAGAAAGAATGCTCCGCCAATGGTTCTCTTTTTTTCATCTACATCTCCTGCCGAATTTGCATCGATGTATGCACATAAATAAAAAAAATCATCTTTAGGATACCATAAACCAAGATCTGTTGTGCCTCGTAGATACTGGAAAATCCTTTTTACTGTTGATTCATGATTTTCTTTAGGATTAATCTGAAATATTGAAACAATACATACTTCATTCATTATATCAGGTCTTGTTTGTGTCAAATACAGTAAACCTCCAATCATAGATTTGTATCTTGTCGGATTAACAAGAGTTGAATCATCCTTCAATGTCAATTTATCAGTTGTAGTCATAGGAGTACTTACCGATTTAGAGTTTTCCATACCAAATTTCTTCAATAATTCCTTCAATTATTTTGTTTGACATATGAATATACCTTTATCAGTTTGTGAAATCTGCAATCCTAAAAAGAATTTTATCTCCCCAATCATAGACATTTCAAATTCTTCCTGCATCTTGTTAGCAAAGTCTTTACACAATCCATCTTCTCCTCCAAAAATGATATGATCAACAAAAACTTCAATAACCATGATGTTATCATTAGTCACTTTGAAATATAAGTTGTTGTCAGCATTACCTTTAGTGTAACCAAGCTTCAAAAGATATTTGTCCAATCTAGCATACTAAGCTTTTGGAGCTTGCTTCAATCCATACAAAGCTTTCCTTAATCTACAAACCATATCCTTATCATTTGTCAATGAAATCCATCAAGCTATTCAATCTAAACATCCTCTTCAAGATCACCACTCAAAAATTCAAATTTTACATCCATCTGATATACTTTATAGTTATTATGAGCTGCAAATGAAAGAAATAATCTGATTGCCTCAATTCTAGCTACCAGTGCAAAGGTTTCATTATAATCAATTCCCTCTTTCTGTGAATATCCTTTACACACTAGTCTTTCTTTGTTCCTGATTACCTTACCATCTTCATTAAGTTTATTTCTGAATACCCATTTAGTTCCAATTACATTTTTGTCTTTAGGTCGGGGAACTAATGTCCATGTATTGTTATTTTCAATTTGTTCTAGTTCATCTTCCATTGCTTTAATCCAATATTCATCTTGACAAGATTTAATAACAGATGTCGGTTCAATTTGAGAAATTAAGCATACCTCTTCATTTTCCAGTCTTCCTCTTATCATAACACCTTGATACTTATTCCCAATTATCTGATTTTCTGAGTGATTCAGTCTTACATACTTGGGTTTATTCACATGTTGTTGTTCTTCAGTCACTATGGAATTATTTGATGTTGCCAGTGTGAGTGGATCCATACTCTATATTGGTGCACTCTATATAGGTTCATTTATGATCATCTCAACTGTCGGTTCAAAATCTACAGACCTTGAATTTCCTCTAAAGTGTTCATCTATCTTCACATTAGCACTCAATGATTTTCTATAATATTTTATTAAAACATCTATATGCCTTTCTCTTAGATGAATAACCAAGAAATATTCCTTCATCACTTCTAGGATCAAATTTACCAATATACTCATCTCTCCTAATATAGCATTTGCTTCCAAATATTCTGAAGTATTTAAGAGTAGGAGTATTACCAAACCATAGTTCATAAGGGGTCTTACCGGTTTCACCTTTGATGTGAACTCTGTTAGAAGTGTAAATCGATGTATTCACTACTTCTCTCCAGTACACATGAGGTAGATTTGCTTCCAATATCATGCTTCTAGCTGCTTCTAGAATAGTTATGTTCTTCCTTTCCACAATTCCATTTTGCTGAGGTGTCCAGGGTGTTGATAGTTGTCTTTTGATTCCATTTACTTCATAGAATGTATTAAATTCCTTAGACGTAAATTCACCTCCTTGATCAGATCTTAAACATTTGATCTTCTTACCGGTTTCATTCTCTACCATTGCCTTGAATAGTTTGATTTTTTTTAAAGCTTCTAATTTCTCCCTGAGAAACGTAACCCAACACATTCTAGAATAAATATCAATAATTAGCATAAAGTATCTATCTCCTTGTAGACTTCTTGTTCTTGTCGAACCACACAAGTCAGTATGAATTAAATCAATAACATTATTAGATTTCTCATAAATACTCTTAAAAGTTGTTCTAACTTGCTTTCCCATTTGACATTCCTTACATATTGGATAATGAGGTTTCACAATATTAGGTAAATCCCTTACTACCTTAGTTGAACTGATCTTTACAATGCAATCAAAATTTACATGACAAAGTCTTTTATGCCATAACCAACTTTCATCAATATGTGCAATCAAGCATGTCTTATCACTGTTGTTCAAATGAAAGATATTACCTTTAGTCTAATTACCGGTTGCAATCTCCAATCCAGTTTTGGTCATGATTTTGAATTTACCATTCTTGAACTGTAACTGAAATCCCTTTTCAACTAATTGACCAACACTCAGAAGATTATGCTTCAAACCTTCAACATAATAAACATTGTCAGTATTGTGCTTACCATCCAAAGATATAGTGTCTTTTCCTTTGATCAAACAAGCTTTATCATCACCAAATCTTACTAGACCTCCACTATATTCCTGAAAAGATAAGAATTTACTTTTATCACTAGTCATATGATGTGAACATCCGGAATCTATGATCCATTCATCCTTTTCTTCAATTTTAACTGCCAAGGCCTGCTCTACCGGTGGAATAGTAGGTGTCGGTTGATCTTCTTTTATTGCAACAAAATACCATCCATTGTTTGTCGGTTCTTCATTAAAATCACCAGTAACTCCTTCATCAACATAGTAACATGATTTATCTATGTTCTTCTTAAATCCGTGTCTTTGATATTCAGGGTTAGGCTTATATGTTTTTTTAGTTTCCTCTCTCAGTCTTGCATGTTTGTCAAGACATCTAGATCCCATATGACCACATTTATTGCAATTAAAACATTTAAACGGTGCTTTAATTTCATACTTACTTCCAACTGGACCTTTAGGCATTTTCCTTGCAAATAGTAGCACAAGAACAAATTCCTCTGAAGGCTAAATCTGTTTTAATTGTAGCAACAAGAACAAATTCCTCAAGCTCAAACGTTGAAATTTTTCCAACTAAGGTATCTCTAGATACTGATGTATTTGGCATTGTTCTCAACTCATTAATAGCAGTTACTTTCATTTTGTATGCTGGTGGAAATGCTCTTAAAACTTTAAAAACAATTTAATATTCACTTAAGGATCCTCCACAATATTGTATTCCTAAAATAATTTCATTAACTCTTTCCATAAAAGCATAAATTATTTCATCTTCTTCCATTTTCAAATTTTCATACCTGAACCAGAAACATTCCAATTTTGCAATTTTGACAGTGGTATTTCCTTCACTCAATGTCTCCAATTTATCCCAAATAGCTTTAGCAATAGATCGGTCTGATAATCCCATGATTTGTTGATCTGATAATGCGCTCAAAAGTGCTTCTCTTTCTTTGCAATCATTTTCTTGATCTTTACCCAATGTTGGTGGACTAGGTGGATTTGGTGTAAGACCAACATAGCCATTCTTTGTAAATTCCCATATGTCTCTTCCAATGCAATTCATATGTGTCTCCATTCTAATCTTCCATATACCATAGTTAGTTCCATCAAGTTTTGGATTGTCCTTCCTGAAAATGTTTGTTGCCATAGGATCTCCTCAAGCTATTAGGCTTCTACAAAAAGAGGACTTAGCTTTGATACCAATTGTTAGGAATTAGAAGGAAACTGAGAGGGGGGGTGAATCAATTGTCTATGAATTTCAACCCAATTATAACTTAATCAAACTTGATACTTAATACCGATAAACCAAACTTAATGTCGGTTAATAGATTAACAATTAATATTAATACTGGCGAAACTTAATACATGAAACATAAAGAGAAACAACATCAACAACACATAACACAAAGATTTTAATGTGGAAACTCTGTAAGGGGAAAAACCATGGTGGGAAACCTTACCCACAATTAGATGATACTACTGCAAATAGTATGTGTATACAAATGGGGTCTGCACATGCAGAAAGGCCATCTGCCTAGAGCACACTGCTCAATTGGGTGTCACAATGACTACAGTAGGATGGTTAAATCCTAGAGTAATGTACTGCTAAGAATAACATCTCCAATGTTAGATTCAGTACTGGTTAAGCTTTGATAATCACCTTCAAACCTTCCTTGAACCTTCTCTATGGTCTACTCATATGATCTTCAATATTCACACACACCATGTTACAATACCATAACTTTACATACCATATTCCCCCTTTCATCTCACAAATGAGATCTAACATATATACAAAACCTAAGACCAAATGTGTAGGTCAGCTTACTAAGAATATTACAATTAAATTAATTACAATAAGTTTAGATGTGATGCATCATGTCAGCTCAATACATTTACAACAATATCCAATCAATAAATCATCTATGACGTGTCGTGCTGATCTGGAATAGATAATGCATACCGGTCCATAACCTAGACCAATCTGCTGGCAACAACAAATATGTCAACCCGATTAGACCATTAACCAAAATACCAAAACCAAGTATCCAAACCATGTCTTTGACATAATTAAGTGATCTCTAGATGATAACAAGTCATCCTTAGTGCCAGTGAATAATATAACCTGTCAGTGAACAATGTACCGGTGACTGTGCATAAGTCACTGAACATGTCGGTGAACACAATGTGATGGTTCAACATAACCAAAGATCTCTAGAAGGACATGTGTTGACATCAATGAGAAAACTAATGCAACACATCCATAATACCAACACTAATTGGGTGAATCTGGTTGGTGGAGGTGAAGTATGATTGGAATGGAATTCCATATGGAAGCACAAACCCAAAACTATGATCAATTCACTCAAGAAAACAAACTGGTGAAGGAGTTTTGACCAATCCCTACTTTTTAGGCCTAAGAAGAGCCAATTAGGCCTAATTAGCCTGGTGAGGGTTAGATATGTTAATGATGAAACCCACCTCTAGTTTTGAGGTATTGTATGTAAAACCCAAAAGGGTGTTTGGAATGTAAAAGAGTTTATCGATTTGTTAATGAATTTTAGCAGATAGATGTAGATACCCCATTGGCAGGGCTATTAGAATTAGGTCTCCTATTAGGCCGAAAAGTGTAGTTTGGTTGTAAATATTGGAACTAGGAAATGTAAAAGCTCTTGAGGAAGGAATAGGGTTGGGAATCCCTCCAAAACCATCCATCCTTATGTGTATAGTGTGGGGAATGAAGATCCTATGGTAGATGAGTTGAACTCTTAGATTGAGTGTGAAAGGGAGTGGGAAAACAAGCTCTCCTAACCAAGAAAATGGAACTCACAAAACAACAAGTGATTATCCTGGCCTAAGGATCTTGGGAAGGTCAGAGAGGATAAGTCTTGCAAACCCTTGGAGGGTGTAAGGTGTAGACTCATTGGGTGGTTCTTGTGTAGCTTGAAGGAGATACCTAGATAAGGTAGAACAAATAGGTGAAGAGTCAACTCACTCTACATCAGATTGGCATCAGAGACAATTGATTGAACAAAGTGGTGTATGTCAGACCCAAAGTTAGAGTCAAAATCCAAAAACATGCCACCAAAGTCAATGAGCCAAGAGGCCATTAGGAAGTTGGTCCAAGACATGCTTAGTGAAGCCCGAGAGCAAGAAACCAAGAAAGGCAAGGGAAAAGTCACTGAATGGGGTGATGAAACTAATGATGAAGATGGAGATGTGATAGGAGTCATAACCAAAAAAGCGGATGTGATAGGAGTCATAACCGAAAAAGGAGTTGGACAAAGATCAACATATCTTCTTGGATGCCCTCAAGTCACTCAATAAAGACAACATAGAAGGTTTACCTATCTACAATGGAAGCCTAAATGGAGAAGAGTTGTTGGAATGGATAGAAGCCTTGAACAATAATTTTGAATACAAGGAAGTTGTAGAAGAAAAGAGGATCAATTTGGCCAAGTCAAGATTGAAGGGATCAGCCCTAGTGTGGTGGAACATGATGCAAGAAGAAAGAGAACAAACCAGGAGGAATAAAATCACCTCTTAAGAGAGAATGAAGATAAGGATTAAAACTCAATCACTACCTATATATTATGAGGTGTAGATGCACAAGAAGTTGCAGAATTTGAAACAAAGAGAAATGGATGTGAGTACGTATACAGAGGAGTTCGACAAACTTACCCTAAGAGCTAGGAAGCAAGAGGAAGAAATAGAGAAGGTTGCAAGGTACTTAAATGGCCTTAGACAAAACATTCAAGATGAGATTAGCATTTTAGCACCTGACACAGTCCATAAATGCTTTCAGTTAGCCTTAAGAGAAGAAGATAAGATCAAAAGGAAAGGTGAACATAATCAAAGGGGCAGAGGTGGCAGAGGTTGCAGAGGAAGAGGCACCTTTGGAAGGGGATATAATCCCACCAAGAATGAAGAAGGTAATCAGTTAGAGAATGCTGGTGATTAATCTAACAAAGGAGGATAGTTTAGAGGCAACTCTAGAGGGAGAATTAGCTATAGTGGTAGATTTGGTAATTCGGGAAGAGGAACCATAGTCTTCACTAGAAAATGTTACCATTGTCATCAAGTGGGACATACCATGAGCCAACGTCTTGAAAAGACTTCAAGCTCTCACATGTGAGATAGGATAACTTAGTTGGTGCAATAAGAAGACTGCCAAAGTGTTACCTCACTAATCAGAAAGGCAAGACCAGTCCTAGATGGAGAGAATCTGATGCCAAGAAGGACCTTGTTGAAGATACCACAGTCCAAAGAACCTACACAAAGGAAGACACTTTTCAAAACCACCTACAGATCTCATGGTAAGATTTGTAAAGTTATAGTTGATTTAGGATCTACTGAGAATATTGTAGCAGTTGATATGGTAGACAAACTAAAGTTGAAAAGGTTGCAACATACCACCCCCTATAAGGTGTCTTGGTTGAGTAAAGGTCAACACATGCTTTTAGATGAGCAAACTTGGGTAGATTTTGAAATAGGAGATTACAAGGATAGTGTTCTATGTGACATATTACCCATGGATGTATGCCACTTGTTGTTGGGATGCCCTTGGCAGTATGATTGCAAAGTCATACATGATGGGGAGAAGAATTCCTATGTTATCACCAAAAAGGGTAGAAAATTTCAAATGGATCCCTTAATTGATCAAGGTAAAGAAAGACATGTTGGATCAAGTGTTATGTTTCTCAGTAGGAAAGAGTTCTTGAAATTGTTGAAGCATGAAGGGAACTGAGGATGTGCTCTTATAGTGAAACCCAAAGAAGAGACAAAGACTGAAACCAAACCGGTGATACCTCAAGAAGTGCAGATCAGTACAAAGACATAGTTGTCAATGAGATACCTGATGTCTTACCCCCTATGAGGGATGTTAACCATTAGATAGACCTCATAATTGGTTCAAATTTTCCAAACAAAGATTCTTACAAAATGACACCTACTCAAAATGAGGAAATAGCAAAGCAAGTATAGGAATTGCTAGATAACGGGTTGATAAAGAAGAGTTTAAGTCCATGTGCAGTGCCTACTATTTTGGAACCTAAGAAAGATGGCAAGTGGAGGATGTGCACTAATTCAAGGGACATAAACAAAATCATAATTAGGTACCGGTTCTCAATGCCAAGGATTGAGGATCTAATGGACTACCTAGGTGGAGGTTGCTACTTTTCTAAGGTGGATTTGAAATCAAGTTATCATCAAATTAGGATTAGACTTGGTGATGAATTGAAGACAACCTTTAAAACAAATGAAGGGCTCTATGCATGGTTGGTGATGCCCTTTGGGCTCACAAATGCACCTAGCATCTTCATGAGAGTTCATTGGTAAGTTTTTCATTGCTTATCTTGATGATATTCTAATTTTTAGTATGTCAAAGGAGGAGCATATCAAACATCTAAATCAAGTTTTGAGGAAGCTACATCAAAAAAAGTTGATGATCAACTTGGATAAATGTGAGTTTTTAAAAAATGAATTGGTGTATCTTGGTTTTGTAGTTTCTCAAGGTTTCTTAAAAATGGATCCATCAAAAGTGGAAGCAATAGTGAATTGGCCTACTCCTAATTCAATAGGAGATGTAAGAAGTTTCCATGGTTTGGCTTCTTATTAGAGGAAGTTCATTAGAGGTTTTAGCCATGTGTGTGCACCTATCTTGAACACCATCAAAGGAGGGATAAGATGTCAGTTTAAGTGGACTAGTGTAGTAGACAAGGGGTTTGAGTTGTTAAAACAAAGTTAGCAGAACTCTATTACTTTAGGCTCCCTGATTTCATTCATCTCTTCACTATGGAGTGTGATACTAGCAAATTGACTATAGGGGCCGTTTTGAGTCAAGAAAGTCACCCAGTTGCATTCTTCTCTAAGAAGCTCAATGAAGCAAAATAAAAGTATTCTACTTATGATCTAGAGTTATATGCCATTTTGCAACCACTCAAGAAGTGGTGGAATTATTTGTTACCTAAAGAGTTCATAGTCTACACTAATAATCATGCACTTAGTTTTTTGAATGGGCGGGAGAAATTGAATCAAAGACACCTCAAGTGGGTTGAGTATTTGCAGGCCTACACCTTTTCGATCGAGCACATGAAAGGAGTAGAAGGGTTATAACCATTAGAGAAGTGCGGCTACATAGTGTGGGGTTAAATGACCTCAAAGACCTCTACCAAGGTGACAAAGATTTTGGTGAAGCATATGATGTTTGCTTAAAGTTTTCTAATGCTTGTCATGTTGCCTATTCTGATTTCATGTTGTAGGAAGGCTTATTATTTAAAGGACACCTAATTTGCATACCACAATGCTCTATAAGAGACAATATCATTAAGGAGAAGCATCAAGGCTATCTAAGTGGACATTTTAGTCTTGACAAGACCTTAGAGCAAGTTGGCAGGTTCTACCATTGGCCTATACTACAGTCAGATGTTATGAAGTTTGTGGAGCAATGTGCTATTTGTCAAAGTGCTAAGGGTACCTCCAACAATGCAGGTTTATATCAGCCTCTAGCCATACCAACAAGGCCATGAGAGTGTGTGAGTATGGACTTTGTCCTTGGTTTACCTAGAAATCCAAGAGGATATGACAATGTCTATGTCATAGTGGATAGATTCAGTAAGATGGCACACTTTGCACCTTTAAAATGCACTAATGATGCCTCCTACATAGCAGGGTTGCTCTTCAAAGAGATTGTAAAGAACCATGGTTTACCTCTTAGCATTGTGAGTGATAGGGATACAAAATTTGTGAGCCACTTTTGGCGAACCTTGTGGAAGAAAATTGGTACCAAACTTTCTTTTTCATCTACATACCATCCACAATCTGATGGTCAAACTGAAGTAGTTAATAGTTCCGTGGGTAATTTGTTGAGATGTCTCACCAAACAACATGGCCAAGCTTGGGATCCAGTATTGGGACAAGAAGAGTATGCCTACAATGACTCTGTCAATAGGAGCATAGGCCAGAGTCCATTTGAGATTGTATATGGATATCATCCAAGAGGTATTTTAGAACTCAGAGATCTCAGTTATTTGGACAATAGGAGTGCCCAAGGTGAAATTTTGTAGAGAACATGAAGGAGATCCATGAACAAGTCAAGAAAAAATTACAACAGAACAATGAGAAATACAAGACACAAGCAAACAAAACAAAAAGAGAAGTACCCTACAAGGTAGGTGATCTAGTTATGGCCTATCTGAGAAAGGAGAGACTCCCTAAGGGGTAGCCTAGAAAACTATGCATGAAGAATATTGGACCTCTTAAGGTTGTGCATAAGTATGGAAACAATGCCTATGAGGTGGAACTACCACCAAACATGAGCATAACACCAATCTTTAATGTATGTGATTTGTTCCAGTATAAAGGAACTCAGTCAGCTACAAACCAAGAAGAATCTATTGCTACTGAATATGTAGATTGAATACAAGACCTCCCTCCAAGCCAACAAGTGACATTGGAATGCATTCTAGATCCCAAGATTGTCAAAAGAACTAGGAGATGAGTCTATAGAGACTACCTAGTTAAATGGACAAGTCTCCCTAAATTTGAAGCTAAATGGATGTTAGAAGGAGATATGCTGAAACATGAAACCACTCTTCAAGCCCTCTCCACTCAAGGGACTTGAGTTCTTCCTACCTCGAGAGTATCGTACAGGGGCACTTAGCATTTTTTGTTGAGTTTGTTTCTAGGATGTTGGAATCATGTTTTTTAGTTTTTTAATAAGGCCAAGAGGCCATTTATTGTGTGCTCAAATGATTGTAAGGGCCCTAAGAGTCTTTGTTTGGTCAATGTTGGCATGTGAGCTCTTAAGGATGCCAGGTAGAGAACTTAATAGGATAAGTTTTTTTTGGGTTAATGTAGGTTGGTTGATATTGTTTTGAAGTTGTTGAGGTCATATGAGTCACTTGGAGGTGACCAAGTTTGGGTTTGAGCAAAGTTGCTCACCTATGCAACAAATTACAAAAGTTGCTCATAGAAACTTTGCAACATTTTCAAACACCAATGGCTAGTTGGTTGACACAATTGGTTGTGAACATATGTAACTACTCCAAGGCTAATATAAGGCTTGTAAAGACCGATGATAATCATTTGTTGAAGATCTAAAGTAAATAAACAATTTTGGTTTCCCATTTGGCGTATTCTTCCGAGTTTTGTTGTTCTTTGCAAGTTTGTATGACTTGTACGGATTGAGAATTCCAAAATAGGGTCATGGATTGTTAGACTCGTATCTTGCCTTCATTTTTTTTTTGATTTGGAGTCTTCAAAAGTTGTAGTCCATGAATAATCTTCATTGTTTTGCAGGTGGGTTCAAAGTTCCTAAAAACCAGGGTTTTGAGAGAAAAATGGCTCCAACCTAATGTTCCATGGTGGATATCCTCTTTGAAACCTTGTGGAATGTTAGGTTGCATTGTATACTATGTTTTATTTTTGGGTTTGAGACAGGGGAAGCTAAATCAAAGATTTGCCACCATACCCTAGGCTTGGTACGTTGAGTTGGCAAGCATTAGGAATCATGCATAACATGCCCTAATTGGGTGAATCTGGTGGGTGGAGGTGAAGTATGATTGGAATGGAATTTAATATGGAAGCAAAGACCCAAAAATATCATCAATTCACTCAAGAAAACAGACTGGTGAAGGAGTTTTGACCAATCCCTACTTTTTAGGCCTAGGAAGAGCCAATTAGGCCTAATTAGCCCGGTAAGGGTTAGATATGTTAATGACAAAACCCACCTCTGGTTTTGAGATATTATATGTAAACCCCAAAATGGTGTCTATAATGTAAAATAGTTCATAGGGTTGTTAATGAATGTTAGCAGATAGATGCAAAATACCCTATTGGCAGGGCTACTAGAATTAGGTCTCCTATTAGGCCTAAATTTGGAGTTTATTTGTAAACCTTGGAACCAATAAATGTAAAATCTCTTGAGGAAGGAATAGGGGTGGGAATCCCTCCAAAACCATCCATCCTTATGTGTGCATTGTGGTGAATGAAGATCCTATGGTAGAGGGGTTGAACTCTTAGGTTGAGTGTGAAAGGAAGTGGGAAAACAAGGTCTCCTAACCAAGAAAATGGAACTCACAAAACAACAAGGGCTTACCCTAGCCTAAGGAACTTAGGAAGGTCAAAGAGGGTAAGTCTTGTAGACCTTAGGAGGGTGTGAGGTGTAGAATCATTGGGTGGTTCTTGTGTAGCTTAGAGGAGATACTTAGACAAGGTAGCACAAATAGGTGAAGAGTCAAGTCACTCTACATCAGGTTCCCCTTCTAAAGTTGCTAAATGATATGCCCTAGACCTGAAGACAACAGTGATGACATATGGACCCAGCCAATTGGATTCAAATTTTCCCTGGTGTTCTCTATTTGGTTAATTACAAGGATTTTATCTGAGAACAAGATCTCCTACCTCAAATGCGTGAGGTCTGACCCTATGATTATAACTTTTGATCATGCGTTGTTGATACGCCTTAAGGTGATTATAGGCAACTTGTAGCTTCTCATCAATAAATTACAAGTCCTAAAGATGGGAGAATTGGTACTCTTTGTCATTAATCATATTGTGCAAGGAGACCCATAGGGATGGTAATTCAACCTCAATAGGAAAAATAGCTTATGCTCCATAAACAAGTGAGTATGGGGTTGAACCTATAGGGGTTTGAATGCTAGTTTGATATGCCCATAGTGTGGGATTAAGATGAATGTGCCAATTACAACCGACATCATTGACTATCATCTTTAAGATCCTTAATATGTTCGTGTTTGAGGATTTTTCTTGACCATTTCCTTGTGGGTAATATTGGGTGGAGAAACCATGGATATGAAACATTTCATAGAGTTCTCAGACATCTTGCTTTTTGAAGGGAAGCATGTTATCTGTGATGATGGATATGGGTACACCATACCGGTAGATGATGTAATTTAGTATGAATGAGGTGATATGCTTGTTGGTGACTTGGGTGAGTGGAACAACTTCAATCCAATTTGTAAATACTCAATGGCGGTAATGATGAATTTATGACCAACACACAAGGTCAACTCCCCACTAAAAAAAGGTCCATGGTGTTGTGATGGGTTGCAGTTCTTGCACCGATGCATGTATCAAATCTTCATGTACTTGGCACTTCTTGCACTTTCTAATGAAGTAATAGGAGTCTTTCTCCATTATATGCTAGCACTATCCTATCCTCATGATATTTTAGCTAATAAAGGGCTGCTTGAGTGGGCCCCACAGATACCTTCATGTACTTCTTCTAAAGTTGTAGTCACCTCACCTTTCTCTAAACATCAGAGGAGACTACCATCAAGACCTTGACGATATAGGGGTTCGACAATGATTATGTATTGAGAGGATGAGCATATGAAGGTTTTTCATTGATAGTTTAATTGGTTTTGTGGAAGGATTTGATCATGTAGGTAAGCGTGAAGCTCACCATACCATGGGGAATCAGAACCAATAAGTTGACATACCATCATGAAATCCAAGATATCATAAACATGGATCCAAAGTTGTTTGACTAAGAACTCATAGCGTGTTGAGCTGTGTGGAAGATTGAGAAGAGAGGCTATTGTAGCCATTAAATATATAGCTCTGTTATGCTCTTAAGGAATCTAATGGAAGGTGATAGTTGTGAATAATTCCTTGAAACTATCAGCCATTTTCTTGTAAGGCATGAGCTTATCGTCCTTAGTTTGGTAATAATCATTAACCTGTTGGATGACCAAGTTTGAATCACCATATACTTGTGGCTCCTTTAAGTTCCATTGTACGACCATTCTTAGTCCTGTGATCAAGGCCTCATATTCTACTATGCTTTTTGTGCATGGGAATGTGAGCCTAAATGATTTTGGAATGCTATCACCTTGAGGTGTGATAAACAGAATGCCAGCTCCTGAACCATGCCTAGTGAATGACCCATCAAAATATATCTTCCATTGTTGTGTTGGCATGACTGTGAAGATTTCCTCATCTAGAAAATTTGAGATGAAAGGATGGTCTCCTATGAGTGGCACTTTAGCCAACTAATCTGTGATGACTTTCCCTTTGATTGCTTTATGGTCCACATACTCTATACCAAACTCACTAAGGATCATTACCCACTTTGCCAAGCGGCCTGTTAGTGATGCTTTACTGAGTAAATACTTGAGTTGGTCTATCTTGGTGATGAATTATATTTTATGCATCAACATGTAGTGTCTCAGTTTGGTTTCTTCCAAAATTACTACGAGACAAGCTCGTTCAATAGGAATAAAATTGATTTCATACCCTACTAGTGTCTTGGAGATATAGTAGACTACACATTCCTTTCCTTCTACATTATGTTGTGCTAGCAATACCCCTAAGGCCATAGCCGTAGCTGATATGTATAATAATAAGGGCCTGTCTAGAGATGGGGGTGTTAGAAATGGTGGTGTCATCAGGTAATCCTTAAGTTGTTGGAATTATTGCTAACAATTCTCTTCCCATTTGAAGTGGGCATTCTTGTTTAGCAGATGTGTGAAGGGATGACATTTATCGAGCAATTGTGCAATGAACTAATGGATTAACTATAGCCTTGTAATGTTCTCAACTGGTTGATGTTCTTAGGAGGTGGCATATCCATGATTGCTTTTACTTTTGCAGGATCAACCCCAATTCCTTTGTTCGAGCTAGTGTATCCTTGGAGATTCCCAGAGGTTACTCCAAAGACACACTTCTTTGGATTGAGGCAAACATTATACTGTTCCAGTCTAGTGAAGATTTTGTCTAGCACTACAAGGTGATACACTCTTGTTAATGATTTAGCTAGTAAATCATCCACATAATATTTCATTAGTATATGCATCATGTCATGGAAGATGGTAGTCATTTCCCTTTGATATGTGGCTCCTACATTTTTGAGACCGAATGGCATCACATTTCAATAGTATGTTCCCCATGGGCATGTGAAATCAACTTTATGTTGATCTTCTGGGGTAATCGTAATCTGGTTGTATCGGAAGAACCCATCCATGAGAGATAGAATTGCATGTCTTGTTGTTAGGTCCATGATCATATCAATGTTGGGTAGAGGGAAGTCATCCTTAAGCAATGCTTTGTTTATATCTCTGAAATTTGTATAGATACGGATGCCCCCAATTGCTTTTGCCATTGGTACAATGCTGGATGTCCATTTTTCATAATCAATTGGTGTGATGAAACCAACATCTAACAACTTTTGATTTTTTTCTTCACTAATAATGTGATCTGAGGATGCATTTTCCTGAGCTTTTGTTTTACCGATTTTGCTCATTTTTCTACTATCAAGTGATGCATCAATGGATCTGGATCTAGTCTTGGCATGTCTACATAGGTCCATGCAAAATTGATCTATCTCTTTTGAAAGAACTCTGCAAAACTAGGATCTTCTTCTAGAGTCAATGATTCTGCTAGGTGTATCATGCAAGGATTTTCTGGTGTTCCCGAATTTATTTCTTTTGTTTCCTCCACAAGGATAGCTAATCATTTTTTATTTGTGCTAAAGGGGAGAATGTCAAACCTTTCATCCTTAAGCACTTTAGAGAGGTTTTCACCTTTGGATGTGTCCTTTGTTTTACTTTTTTGGGATCTAAAAGTGTCATCATGCGGTTTTCACTTGAAGATCCATTCTTTATTTCTATATTTTTGTGAATGAAAGGTTTGGCATTCTCTCCAAAATAAGTTGCGTTATTGATTTCAATAGAAAATCTAGCCTTGTGATCCCCTCTTAGTATGTTATCCAGTAATTTGAGAAAATCTATTATCGCCTGATCATTTTGGAAGGTGTCAAGGCACAAGGGATTTTGTTGGTCCCAGTTAATGAATTCGGGGTGGATGATTGGCATTGCTTCATCAACTAGGTTGAGTTCATAGGATGCATCAGTTATGGTTAGGATGGAGGTATTGAGGTCATCGTCAATACTCTCCTCTTTGTAATCAGGCTCAAGAGGTGGCCTATCTCTCCTAGAAGTAAACTTAGTATCTGGATCCCAAAAAGATTTTGATCCATGCATCTCCTTCAACTTTCTTAACTTCAAAATAATCCCCTTCAGATGATTGTGAAGCTAAAGAATCTCATTCATATTCATGTGAATCTATTTTTGAATCACTTTGTAACACTATATTATTGTATCTTATAGGGATGTCTTCAGGTGTGAAATTATTGTCGACAGCTACTAAAAGTGTCATATCAAATGGGGTTGTTAATGTTGCTTGGGTGTCTGAAGTGGACAAGAGTTGTAACCTTCGAGTGATTAACTTTTGTGCAACATAACCCTTTTGCTTGTTTTGTTGCATGTGCAGACTTCTATTGAGAAGAGCTTGCATGACTTGGATTTTTTTATGTTGTAGGTTTGTCTACAATGGACATTAGCCTGATTTTGGGAGTGATGGACTTAGAAGTTGGCCGCTTTTGTTTGCTTGTAAGATTGAGCTTAAAAGAGCTCCCTGGACTAGAATTGAATATGAGTCCTCTTTTATCTCTTAGTTTTAATAAGGGTTATAATGGCTCTTTTATACCTTGCTTGTGGGATCCTAATGCACTATGACCATCATCGCCCATCTTTTGCATCATGGTAAAACCTTTGCCATAATTTGTTGTAGAGATCTTGATTTGTTGTTTAACTTTATCTAAAGGGTCCTTATAAATCCATCTTGCCAAGTTTTCATCAATAGTTTCTTGTTCTCATGATCTTCTAGGGGTGAATCTATCAAGTGTATATGTCTTTGCTGCAATAGGTGGTTTGAGTGAAAGTTTTGGTTTTCCATGAGTCATGGGTAAGATGGGTAGTTGGCCAACACAACAAATTTGGCTAATGTTATATTCTCCTGATCCTTCATTTGTTACCTTCATCTTTAACTTATCTTTTTTGCGTGTAGGGATTTGTGTACTAGTGAGAGAAGCTAGGTGGTTGTATGATGATGAGAAGGTGGCTTGTTTGTTGTTGGGCACTACGATATCTGGTTGATGCCTTATATTGTTGCAAAAGGAAAATGGGTTAGCATAGCCAAGGATAGTAATCTCCACTCCATTATATGGAAATTCGATGCACTGATGGTATTGTTTGCATGGCATTAATCCATGGTCTTCCTAGTAGGAGATTATATGGAAGAGGGAGGTCTAGGACTTGACAAACCACATCCTTCACCATAGGTCATACCTTTACTTGTAGAGTAACACACCCATTAGATGAGCTTTCTGTATCATCATAGGCCTTGATGGTGATCTTCTTTTTGGCATCAACTGCTTCTTCTACATATCCCAATGTTGATATTAATTGTAATTAAGGTACAAATATTAATGCCTGCTCCATTGTCAATCAAGACTCGCTTGATTTTTTATTTATGTATGAATCCCTCATTGTGGAGAGGGGAATTATGTGGTTGTTGAATGGATGCATCATCACTCTCAGTGAAAGTTAGGCATGGTGATGATTTGAGAATTTGAACCATGGCTTGAAATTGATCCATGTTTAGGTTCGATGGAACTGCCGCTTCTTGGAGAGCTTGGTCCAAGAGGGTTTTGTGTGAGGGTGATAGGCACAAAAGCCTAGTATGGAAATGGGTGCTAGTGTTTTATCCAAATGGTCCACAAGGTTATATTGTTTGGGCACATATACTACTCTAGATGGTTCTACTTGTAAAATAATCTTGCTACGATGGGTAACAACGTTGCATGTGAGATCTTTTCCTTTGATTGTAATGGTTGCAACTTATTCATTTGCATCATAAATATTATTAACAGTATAGGTATATGGTCACAGGTATATTTTGTCGTGCTATCTTGGTTCTTACCTTGATGGGAGGGATCCCCTTTCTCATATGATTGAAATAGATTCTTAAACATGGAGTGATTTGTATTAGAAGTTTTTACAGAGTGGTCATCCATTTCTATGCCGCCTTGATCAACAAGGTCTTGAATGATGTCTTTTAAACACTAGCAATTATTCTTTTTGTGTCCTTTTCCCTCATGGAATTCACAATATTCATTATCTCTCCACCATAGAGGTTTAACTTGTGGTTCATAGTTTGATTCTTTAGGAAACATGAAGAGGTTGGAAGATATAAGTTGTCTTAATATATTTTCAACAGGTTCTCCCAAGGGTGTATATGTTTGATTTGGTTTGTATGTAGAGTACCTATTCTTAGGTGCCTCTTGTTGTGTGTTGGGAGCTTGATTTCCTTGATTGATATTGTTGTTGTTATGATTATCTACTTTCCCTACAATTTTGACTATTGGTTGAGTGATCTTGACAACCCTTACATCTACACCATTATTGTTAACGATGTTTTTGTTCTTGGACCAAAACTAGGGTTTGTCATTGTTATATGCTAGTTGTGGACCATTCTTGTTGTCTTTGTAGATTTTGACAAGTCCCTTCTTGATAAGGGATTTCTCAATTTTGAGTCCTTGGGCTATTACATCCTTAAAAGAATCTGAACAATTGACTTTCAAGTGACATTTCATCTCTTCATTTAAGTTTGAAATGAAGATTTCAACTAATTGTTCCTTAGGAATGGGGAAGGAATGTTTGCTATAAAGGTGTTTCCATCTTTGCAATAATTTTGAGAATAACTCTCAGTTATTTTGTTTAGTGTTTCATAAATCAGTCATGGAGACATCACATTCTATGTTGTGTGCATGATGAGTAAAAAATTATTGCACTGTCTTTGAATGTCTCGATCTCATTGGGAAAGCATGCAAACCATTGCATATCTGAGGGGTGAATTCACAAAGTTGGTTCCCACTTTTGCCAACGAAGGAATTTGGTGAAAGTGGGAATTTTGGATTTGCTCGTGTTCGAGCAAAATGGAAATGTTCGCTCGGACTACCCTTGGGAGTCCGAGCGAACCAACCTTTTGACTTGGGTTCACTCGAACATCGGGCAAGTTTTGGGTTCGCTCGAACCCCCCATTCGCTTGAACCCGTTGCGGTTAGGGTTTTTTTTTAAAATTTATAAATATAAAAAATGACAGTTAAAAGGTTATTATCAAATTTGACTTTTTCTGTCTGGTGGGGGTTGGATCGAACTAGTCATCAGCATCATGTCACCAAGCTTTGTCTGCAACAGTTAGCATCTTTCCTATTTCAGTTTTCGACCTTTGTTATATCAGGTGCACAAAATAACCCTTTGTTTGGTTTAATAATGTCTTTTTTTATTAAATTTGTAAATAATTTGTTTGTTAATTTATTTTTTTAATTAAATAATTGTATATAGTTATTGTTTTTCAACATTTTAGAAAAATGTTTGATAATTTATTGTTTTTCATTATTTTAGAAAAATGTTTGATAATTTATTGTTTTTCATTATTTTAGAAAAATGTTTGATAATTTAATGTTTTGATTGAAATGTGTCAATTTGTTTTTAAAATTACATATTTGTATAGATGTATATTTTTTTCAACATTTTAAAAAATTGTTATGAAAAACATAGAAAACTAACTTGTAGTAAATCAGAACTTAGAAAAACATATGCAAAAAAAGAAAAACATTAGAAAAATTAATTTAAATAAACATTAAAAAATTTAGATAACAAATTTAAACAAATTAAATTTCCTCTACAATGTGACCCATTTTCACATCCTATTACATGCACAACATGACCCCTTAAGACCACATATGACACTATATGTTCCCTTAGGAGGTCATAGAGGATCACATCTAACATAGTAGTGTACATGTATGACATTCCCTTTAGGATCACATCTAGTGTCCTAAGGGGTCATACATGGTTCTAAGGGGTCACACATGTGTTATAACACATGTGTGACCCCTTAGAACCACATATGACCCCTTATAAAATTGTAGTGTGAACGACATACCCCTTAGTCCATCAAATAGTGTCTTAACACATGCGTGACCCATTACAACTACATATGACCCTTTATAAAATCCTAGTGTGAACGACATACCCCTTAGTCTATCACATAGCGTCTTAAGGGGTCGTATGTGGTCCTAAGGGGTCACACATGCATTAACACATGTGTGACCCCTTAGTAGGTCACATAGGACCCCTTATAACATCCTACTATACATATGACATTCCCCTTAGGATCACATAGTGTCATAAGGGGTCATATGTGGTCCTGAGGGGTCATGCATGTGTTATAACATATGCATGACCCCTTAGAACCACATATGACACCTTATAAAATCCTAGTGTGAACGACATACCCCTTAGTCCATCACATAGTGTCTTAAGGGGTTGTATGTTGTCCTAAGGGGTCACGCATGCATTAAAACATGCGTGTCCCCTTAGTAGGTCACATATAACCCCTTATAACATCCTACTGTACATATGACATTCCCCTTAGGATCATATAGTGTCCTAAGGGGTCATATGTGGTTAGAACCACATATGACCCCTTATAAAATCCTAGTGTGAACGACATACCCCTTAGTTCATCACATAGTGTCTTAAGGGGTCGTATGTGGTCCTAAGGGGTCACACATGCATTGACACATGTGTGACCCCTTAGTAGGTCACATATTACCCCTTATAACATCCTACTGTACATATGACATTTCCTATGTGTCCTAAGGGGTTGAATATGTGGTCCTAAGGGCTCACGCATGCATTAACACATGCATGACCCCTTAGTAGGTCACATAGGACCCCTTATAACATCCTACTATACATATGACATTCCCCTTAGGATCACATAGTGTCATAAGGGGTCCTATGTGGTCCTGAGGGGTCATGCATGTGTTATAACATATGCATGACCCCTTAGAACCGCATATGACCCCTTATAGAATCCTAGTGTGAATGACATACCCCTTAGTCCATCACATAGTGTCTTAAGGGGTCATATGTTGTCCTAAGGGGTCACACATGCATTAACACATGCGTGACCCCTTAGTAGGTCACATATGACCCCTTATAACATCCTACTGTACATATGACATTCCCCTTAGGATCATATAGTGTCCTAAGGGGTCATATGTGGTTAGAACCACATATGACCCCTTATAGATTCCTAGTGTGAATGACATACCCCTTAGTCCATCACATAATGTCTTAAGGGGTCGTATGTTGTCCTAAGGGGTCATGCATGCATTAACACTTGTGACCCCTTAGTAGGTCACATATGACCCCTTATAACATCCTACTGTACATATGACATTCCCCTTAGGATCATATAGTGTCCTAAGGGGTCATATGTGGTTAGAACCACATATGACCCCTTATAAAATCCTAGTGTGAACGACATACCCCTTAGTCCATCACATAGTATCTTAAGGGGTCATATGTGGTCCTAAGAGGTTAACATGCATTAACACATGTGTGACCCATTAGTAGGTCACATATGACTCCTTATAACATCCTCCTATACATATGACATTCCCCTTAGGATCATATAGTGTCCTAAGGGGTCATATGTGGTTAGAACCACATATGACCCCTTATAAAATCCTAGTGTGAATGACATACCCCTTAGTTCGTCACATAGTGTCTTAAGGGGTCATATGTGGTCCTAAGGGGTCACACATGCATTGACACATGTGTGACCCCTTAGTAGGTCACATATGACCCCTTATAACATCCTACTGTACATATGACATTTCCTATGTGTCCTAAGGGGTTGAATATATGGTCCTAAGGGCTCACACATGCATTAACACATGCATGACCCCTTAGTAGGTCACATATGACCCCTTATAACATCCTACTATACATATGACATTCCCCTTAGGATTACATAGTGTCATAAGGGGTCATATGTGGTCCTGAGGGGTTATGCATGTGTTATAACATATGCATGACCCCTTAGAATCGCATATGACCCCTTATAGAATCCTAGTGTGAACGACATACCCCTTAGTCCATCACATAGTGTCTTAAGGGGTCGTATGTTGTCCTAAGGGGTCACGCATGAATTAACACATGCGTGACCCCTTAGTAGGTCACATATGACCCCTTATAACATCCTACTATACATATGACATTCCCCTTAGGATCATATAGTGTCCTAAGGGGTCATATGTGGTTAGAACCACATATGACCCCTTATAGATTCCTAGTGTGAATGACATACCCCTTAGTCCATCACATAGTGTCTTAAGGGGTCGTATGTTGTCCTAAGGGGTCACACATGCATTAACACGTGTGACCCCTTAGTAGGTCACATATGACCCCTTATAACATCCTACTATACATATGACATTCCCCTTAGGATCATATAGTGTCCTAAGGGGTCATATGTGGTTAGAACCACATATGACCCCTTATAAAATCCTAGTGTGAACGACATACCCCTTAGTCCATCACATAGTATCTTAAGGGGTCGTATGTGGTCCTAAGGGGTCAACATGCATTAACACATGCGTGACCCCTTAGTAGGTCACATATGACTCCTTATAACATTCTCCTATACATATGACATTCCCCTTAGGATCATATAGTGTTCTAAGGGGTCATATGTGGTTAGAACCACATATGACCCCTTATAAAATCCTACTATGAATGACATACCCCTTAGTTCATCACATAGTGTCTTAAGGGGTCGTATGTGGTCCTAAGGGGTCACGCATGCATTGACACATACGTGACCCCTTAGTAGGTCACATATGATCCCTTATAACATCCTACTATACATATGACATTCCCCTTAAGATCATATAGTGTCCTAAGGGGTCATACGTGGTTAGAACCACATATAACCCCTTATAGAATCCTAGTGTGAACGACATACCCCTTAGTCCATCACATAGTATCTTAAGGGGTCGTATGTGGTCCTAAGGGGTCAACATGCATTAACACATGCATGACCCCTTAGTAGGTCACATATGACCCCTTATAACATCCTACTATACATATGACATTTATACGATTCCACATATGAAAAAAAAATAAAAAAAATGCATTGGCCAAAGTTCGAATGAAAGCCGACAGTTAAAAATTGTTGGGTTCGCTCCAACATGATAGTTACAAAAATGTGCGTGCCAAAATCAAGCTCATTGGTTTGAGCGAATGGGGGCTCGCTCGAACCATTCTTGGTTTGAGCGAACCCAATTCGCTCGAACTTGTGTTCGCTCGAACCCGTAAATTAAGGGTTTCTCCAAAAAAATTTCAGAGTTCTGAAGAATTAATGACTTCGGAGCTCTGGTTCAATGCATGAATGAAATAATCTTGATAACCTAAAAATATTAGATGGTAGTACTCGAAGCAAGCTTTCTAATGAGTATAATTTTGTTATATTTTGAATTTATTATGTTCTTGTTTTTTTAATTTTATGGAAAATTGGTTTTTCACCAAACATGAACTTCTCTGTTCAACGCATTGGGAAAAATAAGAAACTAATTCAAAAAAATATCTATGCCCCTGGTATTGATGTCTTCTTTCTAAAAAATAAAATAAAATTGAATTTCGATTTATATAGAACAAGTTATGTGTTCAAACATAAACCTATGTTTGAATTATGACTAATTGGACTTCAAAACTTTATAAAATGAAAAATATTGAACATATCACTATAAAACCAAATGCAAGCCCTAGATATTGATGTTAGAAACCAAAATTCAAAAGAATTGAGTTTTTATCATTTATAGAAAAAAAATTATGCATTTCGGGAGGCACGTCGCTCTTAAAAAATGTAGTTTGTTGTAAAAAACTACTTTTCGAGGGAGATGGAAATTTTTTTAAAAAATCCTTCAAAAAAAATTGAAAAAAATGTATATAGAATCTACAAACAAAATGCTAGAAATCACTAATTTACATCATCTTCAAATTTTTAATAGTTTAAAAGTTATAGTTCTCAGAAGTTGAAGATTATTTTAAAAATGTACATCTCAGTGTCAAAAGTGGCAAAAAAGTGGGAACCATTATTGTGAGTTCACCCTGAGTTGCCTAGACTTTGGGAGAAGAGGTGCATTAAGTATGTTTCATCATACGTAATCACTAAGCAAGAAGAGTAGAATTCTCTCACATGGTCTCTTGGATCTCCCTTTCCTTTATATTTGTCAAATTTTGGAGTCTCAAAATTGGATGGGAAAGGAGGTGTTGGTCATCACAACTGGAATGACAACTAGGTAATAAAACACAATTCATGGATTGGACATCCTTATTGAACAACTAGCTTTCCTGTAGCAAAGGCTCATTTACTTATCGACCAGGGACGTAGACTTGAAATGGGTCAACATTGTATGTGCACCAAGTTCATATCGCAACCATTCTATCCTACTGTAGGAAAGAAAATTCTCTAAAGTAAACGTGAAAAAACACAATGAACTAATAATTAATCAGAATTTATGACTTAAAATAACTTAAGCAACTACTACCAAATGATAATGTTATGGCAAGCAGATAGAAACTACTCTGTCGTTGTGGCTGCGGGAACAGACATAGGAACTATTTCCAGTGGCTGCAGGAATAGACAAATGCCAAAACAACAACTATTGCAATATATAAATTAACTTAAAAAAACAAAGGAATACTCACCAAGTGGACCCCCTTGAGTGAGTATATCTAGAACTTTCAGATTACAACTGTTAAGCTCAAAATCACATTGATCTCTTTATTCCAAATTGACTGCAAAAATACATAAGTATAAAAAACTAAGTATAAAAAATACTATGGCCGTTCTTCATGTATCCTTGAGAGGAGATAAAGACCCTTTATTTATATGGAAACTTATAACACATTCCTAATTGATCAACCCACATTCCAACATAATAGGCAAACATGTTTTATTATACTAAAGAAGAAGTCAGCGTAGGAAAACAAAACATTTGTCTTGCAGCTGAGAAGATATAGCATGACTTGCTTCCTAGATCTAATCTCCAATCAGAATAGTTATAAATGTCTCATAAACCATTCTGCTGAAGAACCAGTCAAGTGGCTTCGATCTTCTTCAATGTTGTTTTTCTTTGACTAGGTCTGCATCCTGGTGGTATGCTTGATGTTCCTTCAAACTGTTAACTTAGTCTTTTCTTCTTCTTTGTTGACCCTGCATCATGATGTTAATGTGCACAACAAACATGCATATATACTAATGTTAACATGACATAAATTAAACCATACTTAGTATTGATTTAGATCTTTTGCATAGATAAACCATTTAGAAACCATTATATGACAACCTTAAGTATCAGACAAATCAGTTCTAGAAACACTTAAAAAGGTATCAACTAGGAGAGTATCCCAATCCAAATATCATCTAATCACAAGGCCTAGGCAAGAATACTATAACAAAAATCTATCAAAATAGAGCCATTATTTAGGCTCATCGGGAGGCATGATAATGTTCCTATCAAATGGATAGGGATAGATATCTTCGAGAACATATCTCTTTTGTGGCCTCCCCAAGTTTAATTGTTGGGAGAGGTCTTGTACTTGTTATCACAAAATATCCATTTATGTGGAAAGAGGTAGAACATTCACTTGTTGATACTTGTTGTCATCATAATTGTGGGTATTCCTTCTCCTCCTTTCATCTTGATTTATTTCTTGCCAATAACTATGTTGGGCTTGTTCGAGTGCTTCCCTAAGTTGTGATACACCAAAGTCTAAAGAGAGTTTTGCACCGCTTGAGAAAGTCTTAGGAAATGGGTGTTAGCATTCCCCTTGATAATCTCATCAAAGAGTTTGTTGAACTTGGGATTACTAGTTGCTTCTTCTATTTCCGCTTATGTAGGATTTTATGGGTCCTCTCCCCCTGCAAATTCTCTATGATGAAAGGGGTTGAGGTTTTCTTCCTCTTCCCATTCTTGATGTATTTCATTTTGTTGGCATCTCTGACTTTGAGACCAAGTCCTAGCCATGTTTGAAGTTCATATTTATGGAAGTGAGATAAGTGAAAAGTGGGTGGTTGATCCCCTTTTATGGTTCCAAGATTTTGATGATGGTGATCATGAGTTAAAATGTTCATGGATGAGTGATCTCTTTCACTAAAAGTTGGATGTTAAAAAATTCCTCTTTGGGATTGCTTATTTGGTTTTCAATAATTATGAAATGAGATGTAGCTAGGTTTGTGTTTATAAATCAAAAGCTACCTAGCCATGATAGGATGCACTCAAAAGCTAGTTTTAACCTACCTATGATGCTTAGTAACGCCCCTTGGGATGATGGATCCTAAAATGTAGAGACACACTTAGAGAGTATTTGTTGTTAGTGTGATGAGAAATATCCTAAATAACTAAGGACAATAATTCTATGTGTTTGAGAGTTGAATGGAATTTTGATGTTTTGATTGTGGGTTTTGAAATGAGTGTAAACCTTGGATTGATGAGTTTGATTATTGATTTTGAATGTTTTGAGTGGAGAATGTGGAAGAGCTGTATTTAGAATGACTTTAAGAAAATGATGGAAGAAATATGGAAGATGTGGAACCTTGAAATCTGTAATAGGTGATTTGTGGAATGACTCAATAGGTTATTTCTTGTTGAGGTAGATATGAAAATGATATTTGACCACTTCTATTGAGAGATTGGGTCAAGGCGGATCTTTGTTGAAAGACATGAGTTTTTAAAGATACCTCATCAAACTCATTTCCATGACCATGTAGATAATTGTGAAAATGGTGAAGGAATGTTCAATGTTTGAAGAAGAGTTTGTGATTTATGTAGAGAAATTTTTTCTTCTTTAAGATCTCTTTTTTGCTATGTTTCTTCTTTTGGAATCTATGGTGAATAGACTTCTTGATATGTTTGAGGGACTTGATGAGATGATAAATTTACAAAACTTGTGATTTGTTTGGATCAGTTGAGGGTATGCAATTGTTTTGAATGTTTGATTTTGACAAGAAGACACATCAAGCACATAAACACTTCTTTTATTGGTAACTTTTAATTGAATCCGATGAAATGTGTATGTTCTAGGATCTTTTCAAATCCTCTTTGTTTTTCATAGGTTTTTTATCAATCAAAATAGAAATCAGACAAACTCTTTTATTGTCAAATGTTTCATTTATTATTTATCATAGCCCACATCCTAATACTCCTTTAGCTCAAACAACCTTGTCACACCCGAGGGTGCAACTATTTTTTTTTCCTTTTGCCATAATTTGAACCAAAGATAATTGCTTCTCAATTGGATCATTTTCTTAGGAGATGTATGGTAAATGTCTTGGGGGTGGATTCTCCCCCACCCTTGCACTATGATATTACAAATGTTTGGATAACTGACTCAGTTTGACTTCTAGACTTAGATTTCATAGTAAGGGTTTTGTTCAGTGCGTCAATGATAAACTCCCTCACGAGGCTTCCCAACCTTTAGAACAATTGCTTTACGTATCACAAGGATACTGAGGGAAGGATATCAATGCACACTACCGTTGGATGTGATTTTCATCACAATCCACATTTGATTATAGTGGGTTGGGATACTTGGCGTTAACCATTCCCCACTTAGGTCATTCCCTTCTCACTTGCCTTATGGGCTTCTCAAGAGGGCAGGCTCGATAATAGATGTATCTTAAATGCAAAAATTGAAAGTGAGTTTGGTGTTTTGATCACCCAATTAAGGGGAGAGCATATGCCTATCACAAGACAAAGCAGATATGGTTTGTTCTTTTTATCCCATCATTGCAATATGATCTAATTGCTACTTGGAGATGTTTCTCCAACAACCATGGTGTTCTTTTTAACCAAGATAGCAAAATGAAGTGTTATTTTTAACCAAAAAATATAACAAATGAATTTGATGATTTTGAAAACCTTTGCAAAAAAATTAAACCTTGTAGCAAATGAAAATGTGGTTTGTTCTTTTTACCTTGCAAAAAAAAATGGCTTGTCCTTTTTACCCCTTTGTAACAAGAAAAATAAAATTTGTCTTGTTCTTTTTAATTTGTACCAAATTGAAATATGAGCTACTTGCAAAAAGAAAATGTTTGTTTGTAGTTCTTTTTATCCTTTGAAAGAAATAAAATGAAGTTCTTTTTTTTGCACGAAAGGAATTGTTGGATTCTTTTTAACTTGCACCAAATGAAATATGAGGTTCTTTTTAGCTTTGCAAGAAAGAAAGATTTTTTTGTAGCTATTTTTAACCCTTTTGTAACAAGAAATGACAATTGGTAACAAAAAAGTAAAATAAGACTAAGCTAACTCCTTTAGCACCTACACACAATGTTAGTACCTACAAAACCTTCAAATTGTTAGTCTAAATTGTGGGCTCAAAAGCCTAAGATTTTCTTTTGTGCTACAAAAATTGGCTTTCTACCTATTACAAATGTGCTACTCTACTGAAAACAAAAGCACTACTCTGGTGAAAACAAAAGCATTGAAACAAAGAGAAAAAATGCTAAAATAAGTGACAGAAGCACTATTACAAAGAAAAAGCACTAGAATAACTGACAGAAGCGTTGAAACCTACAAAAGAGGAATTTACAAAAGCGCCAAAATGAAACTAAAGTGCTAAAGCATGCGACAAAAGTGCTAAAATATGAACTCTGCATGGAAAATCTATAAGTTTCAAATTTTAGTAAAAAAATTAACTTGTTAGTGTTGAATATGGGACTCAGGCCCCATGGTGGGTGCCAAAATGATTCACATGAAAGGGGACAAGAAAACAAGAGCCCAAAGAGTTAGTTATTTTTAGTCTCAACCAAAAACTAAATAAGCACAACAAACTCTAAAATCCTTCAAATACATATCAAAAGAGATGAAAAGAAAACAAAAGAAGCATAAGAAATGAAAAGTAGAGAGAAGAGACTCCCTAAGATGCTCCCATTATGCTCTTGTTGTCTCTCCCTTATTATTCTCCTCTCTAAGATCCAAAAGCTTGCTTGAGTGTAGCCCTCACTTTTTAGCATGTAACCATGGATGGAAAATGAAGGATTGAATGTGGTTGAAAATAACTTCTATTGCTATGCAGATACACAAGATAGAATTGCTATGAGAAATCCTAGTTGTAATGTCCATGCAACTATAAAAACAATGCTCAAAATGCTTCCTTCTTTGCTTAAGGATGAGGGTTCCTTTTATAGGAAAAATGGTTGATTGAAGGGTCAATATTGATTTGGCTTAGGAAGGGCTAGGATTGCATGAGAGAGGCATGATCCTCAATCCATGTTTGCAACTTACACCAATGCAATGGTAACAAGTGGCATCATGAGAGGGCTTGAGAGAAGAGGGAAGAGTCATTAAATTCTTGAGGAGACATGATGGTAACCTCATGTGGTTGGGTTATTGGATAAAGCTATTATCCAATGGGTACACTATTGTGCAAGGGTTACCCATGGTTAGGGTTTGGTAAAAGGGGATCAAACCCGTGTGGGTTAGTGTGTTAAAGAAGGGATGCTTTTAAGTCTCTGTAAGAGACTTAAATGGGTGAGATGATGGGTTGAGGGTTAATTTGGGGTTAGGATTGTGCAAGTGATTAGAATTGGGTTTAGGCTAATTAGAAGGGTTTAGAAGAATCTAGAAGAAAGGTTAGTGAGAAAGTGGGCTTTGTAGGAGAATGCCAGTGGGTGAGGGTAAATAGGATTTAAATAAATATTTATTATTTAAATGTGCATGTGAATTTGGATTTATTTAAATGAGAAAGGGGAATTGAATAAATTTAATCAATTTATTTAATAGTTGGACTATAGTTAGTAATTTTAATTTAAATAAATTTATGAAATTTATTTAATTAAAATAGTAGAATGGGGTTGAAATAAATAAATTAAATGTACATTTAATTAATAGAAGACTATTAGTGCATTAAAAAAATATTAAATATTTATTTAATTTTGTGGATAGATTTATGTGTCTAAACTAGGAATTCAAGAATATACAATATAGGCTACAAAGGTATCTCAAATAGTTTGGTTAACTCTCTATCTAGGATGTTTGTGTGATGCACAAACAACAGTACAACACATTGGCATCCCATATGGATAGAGAATAAAATTCTATCGATAGAAAGACAACAAATCAATTTGCACATAGTACAAGCTCCAAGAAATGCTAATATATGACTAAATAATAGATTTGACAGATTGTAGTAAATGGGATAAATATATTAAATGAAGCTAAACTATTAAATGACAAAGGAAAGGGAGATAAGTCACCAAGAATGTCAGATAGACTTAAGAACCTTTAGTATACAACTTTTATCCAATATCTACACACACAAGGCCAAAGAAATTTGTTGGGGTGGTTGTATAGAGGTTTGTCATAATCAAGCCCTCGTTTTGGTGTTTCCACCTCCATAAACAAACAAGATAGATAAATGGATAATAGAAATGAAATGAAAAGAAAAATAATAAGATATCAAAAGTAATTAATACAATATGAAAAAGAAACTTTAAAGACAATGGTTATTGTAAAGGGGAAAAATTGATTTGGCCATTTGCAACATAGAAGGAGAAATCACCAAATCAATTTTCGATTGATGGGAGATTTCCTTTACATTCAAAAGAGGGGAGGAATCCACTAGATTCAATCACAAATCAGATAAGGATTGAATACTAAGTGGATTGATAGATTATGATATGTTTCTCCCTCTTTTGTAAGTTGAAATGTTGATTTAGGGTCAAGTGCTTAAATTGGAGACAAAACTGAGAAAATACTAACCTACATATGTGGGATTTAGTCATGTACCTAGATTTGAGTAATATGAGTTGATTTGGATCTTCCCTATGAAAATGCCCTAAAAAAGTAGGGACGGGGTGCTACCTCTTGGTTCTCCAAATTTTTCCCAGGTCAAAAAAGGTTTTTCCATCTCTGTGTCTGAAGCTTATTTCCAGAAGTACAATTGTGCACCTATTTATTACACACAGAAAGAAAGGGAAATATGTTGGGGGATAAGGGATTGCCTTTGGTCAAACCCTAGTTTTGGAATTAACCATGAAATTGAGATAAACACAATTGAAATGATTGAAAGGAAATGTTCTACTTTTGATGGAGATGCTAAATTATGACTGAAAATTGAATGACTATACCTCCTTGTGAAGTTTTTCTCTCCTCCACATGGAAATAGGGTTTCATGAAATAGGATGTAGATCTCCACTTCAATGCTTGAATCTTGACTTTATTGTTTCTCCAAGGCTTGAAGGAAGATTGAAAATATTGAATTTCTCTTGAATGCTCAATTGCTTGAGTGCTTGATGGATGTTTGATCTCTTGTTTATTCATGTGATGTGCGTGGATGTTCAAATGAGAGGGGAAATCCTCTTTATTTACTTTTCTATCATATTAATTGGCTAATTTTCCAACATAGGCTGACACAAAGAGGAGAATCCTGCCCAAACTTGAATTGGGAAAAAGGTTGAAGTGAAAAGTCAAAGTTTTTGATGTTTGTGATGCATATGGTAAATTTAATTAGGTCTTCAATCAGGCCAATGAGTGAAAACACTAAGGTGAAGACCCAAATATGGTCAAAAATTACAAGGGGTACAATTTTAGGATGCTACATTTAGCCCCCACTTTAGTGGGAGTATGAAGTCAGTCATACTCTTAGTAAAGTACAAAGGGTTCAGATTGAAAAACCTTCACCAAGTCATCAAGGAGGCAAGATACACCAAGCCCCCAGTGGACTTTAGGATCTCACAACTTCAATGATAATGTAAAAGGGAAGATTGTGAGAGAGAGAAAGAGAGAACCATGACTGCAACTAGTAAAGTTTTCTTACTATGAGTCATGAAAAGAAAAATACCAAAAATTAAAAAGAAAAAGCTAAGTAACTTTAAGTATCAAGATATGCAAGAGAGAGAATCATTGAACATAGTGTATGCCCCCACATTAAAGCAATTGTGCACGCCTTATTAGGAGAAATTACTTTAAGGTAGGATAAACCCAAAAAAGACAAGCACATTATCATAATAATTTAGCCCCCAAGAGAGGACAAATCAAAGGATAATGATCAGAAAACATGAAACACGGGGTGGTTTTACTTAACTTTGGAGTCAGTATTCTTTTTATGATAACTCATGCATATCATGTATATATATGCATACAATTTTCCTCATCCTCCAAAGATAGGAAAACACCATGGAAGAAGGGAACATGTATCTTTTGAGTCAACATGGGAGAGACCAACAAAGATCTCAACACTTTGAATCATTCGCAAGTAGACAACACTAGGCACAAAAAATAGAATAATGGAGAAACAAATAGAAGAATGTCACAAACAAGCAAGAGAGGAGTGAGAGAGAGAGAGAATCTACAGTGCTAATGAAGCTAATCAAGCACATCATGTTAGGGTTTCAAGCAGATCTGAAGCAAATATGAACTAACAATTATATGCAGATTTAAATACAAAAGATAAAGAAATAAAATAGGACACATATAACACAAAGATTTAACGTGGTTCACCCAAAATGGGTTACGTCCACCATACACAGCCGTCCAATCTTTCTTATTATCTAGCAAAAATAGTACATCAACCTTACAATGCCTTAAGCATCCCAGCCGCTTATAACATGTGTTTTTAGGGCAACAAACAAAGTCGACCTTTTTAGGGTTTTATTACAATGTCAATTTTCATCTACAAAAACAGCAAAAAAAAATTTTCTCGGGGGCTCCTGCCCCTGAACCCTCACTTTTCTCGGGGGCTGCTACCCCCGAACCCCTGCCCGAGGCCCGACTTGGCCCCAGACTCTAGCAAGGATACATGCTGAGTGTATAGTACTTTGCTGATCAGTCACCACATTTCAACAATCTCCCACTTGGAGACTGATTAGGCTCCACACCGAACAATCTCCCACTTGGAGACTGATACTACATGACACCACTGTACATGCAGCATCCGCTGGATAAAACACTAGGACTTGACTGGTATAAATTCCACAATTATCAATCAAGAAGACCAATAGAAACTGGTGAAGAAATCAGCTTCTCCTGTGGAAATGCCTTCATGAACATATCGGTAGGATTTTCACTTGTGTGAATCTTCTCAAGCCGTAACTAACCCTCCTCCAAAACAGTCTGGATGAAGTGGTACCTGAGCTGAATGTACTTTGTCCTTGAATGAAAAGAAGAGTTCTTCGCAAGATGAATGGCACTCTAGCTATCAGTATACAACTAGCTATCCTCTTGTGTCTGACCCAATTCCTCTAGAAAACATTGCAACCAAATCATCTCCTTGCTAGCTTCTGTAGTAGCAACATACTCAGCTTCAGTGGTCGAAAGTGCAACAACCTTTTGCAGCCTAGAAATCCAACTGACTGCAGTTCCCCCTATAGTAAAAACATACCCTGTAGTACTCCTTCGTGAATCAATATCACCCACCAAATCAGAATCAACAAATCCACTCAGAGAAGCATCAGATCCTTTGAAACATAATGCCTTCGTAGTAGTTCCTTTCAAATACCGAAGAATCCATTTCACAGCATTCCAATGTTCCATACCCAGATTACTCATAAACTTGCTCACAACTCCCATTGCATGTGCAATATCTGGCCTTGTGCATACCATTGCATACATCAGACTACCAACAGCTGATGAATACGGGATGTTAGACATTTTATTAACCTCTTCTTGTGCCTTTGGGCACATCTCCTTAGTCAATTTGAAATGACTACCCAAAGGTGTACTAACTGCTTTTGCATCTTGCATGTTAAATCTTTTCAACACCTTCTTTATATACTCACTTTGGGACAAATTCAAGGTTCTATTTTTCCTGTCCCATGTAATCCTCATACCGAGAATTTGCTTAGTTGCACCCAAATCCTTCATAGAAAATGACCTGGCTAATTTCTGTTTAAGATCATTTATGTGTTCCATGTTAGAACCAGCAACAAGCACGTCATCAACATAAAGCAACATGATAATATAACTGCCATTATCCAATCTCTTAAAATATACACAATGATCAAAATGACATCTATGATAACCGTGTTCAGCCATGAAACTATCAAATTTTAAATACCATTGTTGGGGTGCTTGCTTTAGGCCATACAGACTTTTCTTCAACCTGCACACCAAGTTCTCCTTACCTTAGACCTCATATCCCTCTGGTTGCAACATGTAAATTTCCTCCTCCAAATCTCCATGGAGAAAAGCTATTTTCACATCTAATTGTTCGAGATGTAAATCATCTACAGCCACAAGACTAAGTATAGTTCTAATTGAAGTCATTTTTACAACTAGAGAAAATATTTCATCATAATCTATACCCTTTTTCTGTGCAAAACCTTTTACCACAAGCCTGGCCTTATATCTTTTCTAACCTCCTTCCTCCTCCTTTAGCTGATAAACCCATTTGTTAGGCAAGGCTCTTTTTTCTGCAGGTAAAGGGACTAAGTCCCAAGTCTTATTTTTCATCAAGGAGTCCATCTCCTCTTTCATGCCTAGCTCCCACTGTTGTTTGACATGTACCTGCATTGCTTCTTCATATTCTTCTGGTTCACCAGAATCCATTAATAAAATAGAATACAAAGAAGGAGAAAATATTTCAGGGGGTCTACTTGTCCTCATAGAACATCTAACACTTGTAGGATTTTGTGGGACAATCTATTGTTATTGAGCATCAGGTACCTGTGGCATTTCATTTTCAGGAATCTCATCCAACACCACATATTCTTGTTTGTCCTGTTCATGCTTCTTTTCCTGCATTTGTTCTTTATACATAACCTTCTCATTGAATATAACATCTTTACTTCTAATTATTTTCTTATTTTCAAAATCCCATAATCGATAGCCATATTCATCTATCCCATATCCAATGAAGGTACATTTCTGAGATTTAGCATCAAGCTTGGTTCTGTTTTCTTTATCAATATGGACAAAAGCTTCACAACCAAAAGTTTTTAGAAAAGAATAATTTACCTTTTTACTAGTCCATGCCTCCTCTAGAATACCACCATCCAAAGGGGTTGAAGGTCCTCTATTTATCAAATAGACATCAGTATGTACAACATCTACCCAAAAATGTAAGGGCAATCCAGCATGCAATCTCATGCTCCTCGCGCGTTCCATGATAGTCCTATTCATTCTCTCTGACACACCATTTTCCTGTGGAGTTCCCGGAACTATCTTATGCTTTTGAATCCCATTTAAGGAGAAGTAATCTTCAAATGCTTTTCTGCAATACTCACCTCCATTATCCGATCTGAGACACTTCAACTTTTTTCCTGTCTCATTCTCAACCAAAGCTTTCCATTTCTTAAAAGTTTCAAAAATATTTGATTTTTGTTTTAGGAAATATACCCATGTTTTTCTGGTTGAGTCATCAATAAAAATAACATAATAACAATAGCCACCAAGAGATGATACCTGAGTCAGTCCCCATACATCTGAATGCACAAGCTCTAACTTCTCACTCTTCTTCTCTTTCCCAACCTTGAGAAATCTGACTCTTTTCTATTTGCCATAAACACAGTTTTCACAGAACTCTAAATCAATCTTCTTTAGTCCTGGCAATAGATTTTTGGAGTGAAGGATTTTCATCCCTTTCTCACTCATGTGCCCAAGCCTATGGTGCCACATTATCGAATCTGTTCTTGCAACATCTATTATTGTTGTCCCTGTAGTAACTTTATCTGTAGCAGCTAAGGTAGAGTAAGTGTTACCAGCACACATATATAATGTGCCTACCTTCGCACCTTTAGCTACTACTAATGATCCTTTACTGACCTTCCAGATACTGTCTGAGAAGGTAACTATGCAACCTTCACTACCTAGTTGCCCTGTAGAAATTAAATTTCTTCTTAAGTTAGGAACATGTCTTACCTCCTGTAGAAACCAGTCATTTCCATTCTGCAACTTGATCTTTATCTTTCCCTTTCCAACAATTTGACAGGGCTCATCATCACCCAGATATACTTGTCCAAAATCACCTTGAACATAATCTAGAAAATATTTTCTATGGTGTGTAGCATGAAATGAAGCCCCAGAATTTATTACCCAGGAATCATTAACATTATCCAAACATAAGATTAAAGCATCTTGTAAAGTATTACTTGCAATATTAGCTTCCTTACTGTCATTTTCATTTTTGTCTCCTTTATTTTTTCGAGACCAACAATCTTTCTTTAGATGACCAGGCTTTCCGTAGTACCAACAATCTTTCTTTCCTCTAGATTGAGAGTGTCCTTTCTTTGACTTCCCTCATGACTTCTCATTCCAAGGGCCTTTTCCTCTTTCCTTTGATCTTCCTCTATTCTCCATATTCAAAACACTACCCGATGATGTTGGAGTCTCACCTGTGCTTTTCCTTTGCATTTCCTCGCTTAGGATAACACCAACAATATCATCAAATACCAAAGTATTTTTACCAGAGATAGAGTTACTTACAGCCATAACCAAGCTATTCCAACTTTCTGGCAAAGAACATAAAATCAAGAGAGCCCTAACCTCTTCTGCAAAGGTAATTTTTACCAAAGACAATTGACTGGTAATTGTATTAAATTCATTTAAGTGCTCTACTATAGATCCTCCCTCACTCATTTTCAAATTAAACAAATGCTTCATAAGAAATACCTTATTCGAAGCCGAGGGTTTCTCATACAGCTTAGCTAATGTCGCCATCAAATCTACAGTCATTTTTGCTTCTATTATATTGAAAGCTAGAGATGGTACAAGGTACAATTGAATGGATCCCAGTGCCTTTCTATCTAAAATGTCCCATTCTTCATCTGACATTGTGGTCGCTTTCTTTGCCTTTCCTTCCAATGGCCGCCACAAATCCTTTTGATACAGGTAATCCTCCATCTGCATTTTCCATAATTGATAATTTTGGCCATTAAACTTTTTGACCTTGAATTTGGAATCCTCCATTGCTCCCACTCAAATCTGAGAGTCCTGTCAATTTACAGAATACCTCGCTCTGATACCAATTGTTAGGGTTTCAAGCAGATCCAAAGCAAATATGAATTAACAATTATATGCAGATTTAAATACAAAAGATAAAGAAATAAAATAGGACACATATAACACAAAGATTTAACGTGGTTCACCCAAAATGGGTTACGTCCACCATACACAGCTGTCCAATCTTTCTTATTATCCACAAAAATAGTACATCAACCTTACAATGCCTTAAGCATCCTAGCCGCTTATAACATGCATTTTTAGGGCAACAAACAAAGTCAGCCTTTTTAGGGTTTTATTACAATGTTAGTTTTCATCTACAAAAATGGCAAAAAAAAAAATTCTCGGGGGCTCCCACCCCCAAACCCTCGCTTTTCTCGGGGGCTGCCACCCCCAAACCCCTGCCCGGGGCCTGGCCTGGCCTCGGACCCCAATGAGGATACATGCTAAGTGTACAATACTTTGCTGATCAATCAGCACATTTCAACACATCATCCACCCCCTGATCTTTCTCATCATTGTTTCAGGAAAGTGGACAACACACAAGAGGAGAGAGATTGAGCACAGTAGATGGAGCTATCACAAGTTCCAAACAAGGACCATTCTCTAATGATGGATCACTTTGTCTGTTGCTAGGAGCTAGGAGCTAGGATTAATGCTTTTAAAAATTGTTTAGATAAATCATTGTCAACATCAACATATTCATATTCATCATAAAAAATATTATGATCAACATTTTCATCATTAACAACATTCTCACCTATTTCTTCATCAAGATCAATAAAAATAGAAGCTCTAATAGGAATCAAACTTAAACCATCAATAGTTTTAAACATTTTGCATCTCAGAGAATTAGGTTGAACATCTTCATCAGGATAAAATGGAATTATGTCAATAGTAGGTGTCTTGGGAGGAGAAATAGTTTGGGATGCAAGTTCACAAGCTCTAGCATGATGTCTCCATCAGCGTTCTCTTGCATAATGCTTTTGTTTGGTTTTAGTTGATGGTTGTGAAGGTTTAGGTTCATCAGGTATAGGCTTGTTTTTTTTATTTTAAGAAAGGATGAATGGGTTGAGATCTCTTTGTAAGTTATAGGAGGCAGAACCACACCACATAAAGGAGGAATGAGAGGTGTAGGAAGCAGACCGATTCCATGATAAGGAGGAGGAATAGGTCTACCCTTGGGAGTAATACCTTGACACATGAGATGAGGAGCATTTCTATCCTTGGGAGGAAGACTGGACTCATCCATCAGAGAAGGAATAGATTTTTCCTTAGGAAAAATAATATCACTTTCCTTAGGAGGAAGGATACTCTTCTCTTTAGGAGAAGAAATAGGTGCCTCTTTGGGAAGATGATTATTTCTTTCCTTAGGAGGAATGATTATCTTCTATTTAGGAGAATAAATAGGTGCCTCTTTGGGAAGATGATTATTTCTTTCCTTAGGAGGAAGAATAATCTTATCCTCGAGAAGAGGCATATGATCATCAAGAGAAAGGATAAGTGTTGGATTTCTAGGCTTACTCAAAGACAAAATCATCTCATTTTTCCATTTTTGATATGATTTAAAGAGAGTAACACTTATAGGTTGTAGAGGTTAGAATTTTTCAAACCAAAAATAATCAAGACAAACATATTCATTCATCATTGTAGGTTCATATATGCTATGATTAATAGATATGATTTTATCATGAGGAAATTTTAAACACTTATGAATAGTAAAAGTGACCACTTTCATGGAAGAGAGCCAAGGATGTCCCAACTTCACATGAAATTGATTGGATATAGGAATTGATAGAAAATTTAACATCTAGGCATTTAGTGCCAACATCAATAGGAAGTATCATAGAACCAATAGCAGGACAAGAGAAGCCATCAAAAAATCTAACTACCACTTCAGTATCATCATATGTCACTTGATGCAACTGCAAAGTATAAATAAATGATCCAATTATCACATTAATGATGCAAGTTGGATCAATAAGCACTCCTCAAGAAGGTATGCCTTTGGTTTTTGTAGTGATGTAAAATGGGTCATCAGTTGCTTTAGTGGGCCATCGGTTTCTTTAATAATCTCACTATGATCAAATGTAATGCACATCCTTAGGAGGTTCTTTCTTGTCAACAAGGTTCACCATATTATTATATTTAAGGCCAACATCATTGGGAGAGAAGGAAAGATTATCGGTCTCAATCACATTAGTGGAATGGGAAGGTAAATGATCAGTGAAAATTTGAAGGTTTTGATTAGGAGGAGATACTAATTTGTTTCCTTTATCATTCACACCAGACATAGATATGTTATTGTTATCAATGAAGTCTTGGATCTTACTTCTCAAAGAATAACACTTTTCAGTATCGTGACTTGGTTGATGATGGTATTGACAAAAGGCTTTAGAATAAAAGTAAGGTGAGGATGTCTTAGATGGACCTATTGGTTTGATAGGGGGAAGTTTCAACAAATTCCTTTGTAACAACTGAGACATAATACTATGCAAAGATTCATTAAGAGGAGTGGATTCCTTTCTAAAGTATTAGGACAAAGGAGGCACACCTGTTGTGGCTACCACTTGAGTGTTGTTGTCATTGAATTTGATGAATCCCTTATTTGGTTTGAACTTTACAAATGGTTGTTGAGCACTTTCACCCTTATCACTCGGAGCCATTGAAGAGGATGATTGTTCCAATTGACTCATGGTAAGATGATAGTTGTGAAGTACTGTGCACAACTACATAAAGGAAGTAAAATTAAAAAAAGGAGTTTATCCCTAATATATTTTTGTAAATTAGAAATAAAAATATTTTGAATGTCTTGATTAGGCATAGGAAAAGAAATTTGAGAATACAAATGCTTATATCTAATAGTAAAATCAGTCACTTTTTCTTCACACCTTGCTTACAATGCATCAAATCAGTCAAAGTGATCTTAGGACCAATATTATTGTGAAATTGTTGAATAAAAGCATTAGCCAATTGTTGAAAAGAAGTAATAGAATAAGGAGGAAAAGAAAAATACCATTGTGAAGCTTTATCCTTTAATTTTCTAGTAAACAATTTAGCCAACAATCTTTGGTCATGAGCAAAGTCACTACATAGATTTTGAAATGTTTTAACATGAGTCAAGGGATCACCTTTTCTGTTATAAAGCTTCAATTGAGGGACTCCCACATGATTAGGAGGGATAGCTCAGACAATGTCATTGGATAATGGGCTCACTACATCAAATGTGGGCACATTATACTTAGATTGATTCATAGAAGCTATTTGTTGTTGTAAGGAAGAGACTATTTCAGCTATATTGTTTATGGTAGCTTCGGTAGAAGGATTGAAATTTGACATGTTGGATTGAGAAGGAGGGGTAACATTTTTTAATGAAGGAAGGGGTTGAGAATAAGGAGGGATATTGTTATAGGAAGGTGGGGGTTGAGAATAAAGAGGGATATTGGTATAGCAAGGCAGGGGTTGAGAATAAGGAGGTGAAACATTATAATAGGTAGGTATGGGAGAGGATTGGGTAAAAAATGGAAGACTTGTGGTAGGAGGAATGAAAGAAGAGGAGTTTCCCCCTTGAATAACATTTGTAGGTATAGGAGAAGACTGGGTAACAAAGTGAAGACTCATGGTAGGGGGACTGAAAGAAGAGGAGTTTACCCCTTGACTAACATTCATAGGTATAACATTTTGTGTGGAGGTAGCCATGATGTTTGATGTAAATGTGGTAGTACTAGCCATATGAGTAGTCAAAGGAATGAAATGATTAACTTGACTAGGAGTTTGTGTATGACCAAGGGCTTTAGAACAACTCTTCATAGGCATAATATTAGAATCAACAATGTGAGCAATACCATGCAAGATATCAACACCAAGTTTATCACTTTGAACCATTCTTTTTAATCCTTCAATCAATGGGAGAGCTTGACTTTCCCTATATTGTTGACTCATCCATTGTTGAAGATTTTCAAATTGATTGTCAATCTTCTCCAATTGGTCAATAGAAACCCTAGTTAGTGATTCCTCAACATCATTAGAATTATCTAAAGAATGAGGATACACGGGGACATTTGTAGGATTGGAAGAACCACCAATATCCTCATGGAAAACATTATCCAAATTAGGCTCCATCTCCTCGGTAATTAAACCTTGGGAAGAATTATAAAACTTCTTCTCATAGGGATACTATAAGTTGGACTAATAGTAGTAAAACTCATGCACTAAAGGAGGGAAATTGGAAATTTGAATTTTGAATTTTGGAATCTAAATTGCAAAATAATTGGATAAAGCAAAATTCTAGGAAAAATGATTACTCAATTAAATGAAAAAATTGATTGAAAGCACAAAAAGAAATAATGTAACCTCTTAGGAAATTTAAAATTAGGGCTTTGCTAAAATAACCTCTTAATTTAAAATTAAAATTACCCACTAGGAGATAGAAATTTAAATTTAAAATTAGGGTTGAAAATAACCTCTTAATTTTAAAATTTAAATTGGAAATTATGATGTTGAAACCCCAACTTTGTTTTTGACCTTAGACTAACCTAGAATCAATATAATTTCACAAATCTCTAGATTTAAATAGTAAAATACCACCAAAACAAGCTCTCAAAATTCAGGGAGAAAAAGTCGAGACCAAGAAGCTGCCTCTTGGTCCGACCAAATTTTTGTCAAATTTTTGGGGAAGCAATATATTGTGATTCTAAAGCGAATTCTAGAGGGATGTGGAAATCCAAGATGTCTAGATGTGCAAAATCAGGCCTTGAAAGTCAAAATAGGACATAATTAGGGTATTTAATGAAATGATTAATTGAAAGAATAAAATAAAAAAGGGGCACACTTAGGGTTAAGGGCCCACTTTTATGATGTGGAGGAGGATAAAATAAGACTTCATATTTAATTAAATTCTTAAAGGGAAATTAAAAAATTGGAAAATACACAAGATTAATTTAAATTTAAATATTAGGGTTTGTTACATTAACCACTTAATTTTAAAATTGAAATTTGTTCCAAGATTGTAATTTTGAATTTGTATTGAAATTAGCAACTAAATGTGAAGAGGGAAATTCAAAATTTAAACAACCCACAAGCTCATTTTTTAAATTAAACATTAGGGTTTTTGAAATCAACCAGTTAATTTTAAAATTTTGATCATGGAGATTAAAATTTGAATTGTAAAATTTAAGAGCATTCAAATCTGAAACAATTAACCTAAATTATGCAATTCACAAGCTCAATTTTGAAAATAAAAATTAGGGTTTCAAGTGAAATTAACCTCTAAATTTTAAAAATTTGCAAGGAAAGAAAACTTGTAAATGAAAATTTGAATTTTAAATTGAAAACACACTCATATCTGAAAATAAAAATAAAAATTAAAGGTGTTTCACATTGGGTTCACCAAAATGTAAAGGGAAAATTTTGATTTGGCAATTTGCAACATAGAAGGAGAAATCACCAAATCAATTTTCGCTTGATGGGATATTTCCTCTACATTCAAAAGGGAAGGAATCCACTAGATTCAATCACAAATCAAATACACATTGAATACTAAGTGGATTGATCGATTATGATGTGTTTCTCCCTCTTTTGTAAGTTGAAATGTTTATTTAGGGTTAAGTGTTGAAATTGGAGACAAAACTGAGAAATACTGAGCTACAGATGCAGAATTCAGTCGTGCACTTGGATTTAAGTATTATGAGCTTATTTGGATCTACCCTGCGCAAATACCCCAAAAAATAAGGGACCATGGCGTTGCCTCTTGGTCCTCTGAATTTTTTGCATGTCGAAAAGGGTTTTTCCATCTCTTTGTCTTAAGCTTATTTCCACAAGTACAGTTGCACACCTGTTTCCTACACACATAAAGAAAGGGAAATAGGTTGAGAATATGGGCTTGCCTTTGTTGGAATTATACACTTAGATGAGAATGGTTGATGTTGTCATTGATGGCAACGAACTGGTAATAGGGTTCAAATGTTCTACCAGCAACAGACTTCACCTACCGGCACCGGCATTCAGTTCAAGGTTTATTCACACCGGCAAGAGATTATACCGACAGTCCAAGCCGACTTGGAAATAATATTGTTTATGAGAAATGTATTGTAATATAATTATATTTGTATAGTCGACATGATGTATTGTAAAGACTCATATATGTATGAGATCTTGTAGGTCATTTGAATTGTGTGAGTGTATGTATGTAGGTATGTATGTAAGCAGTATATGAGAGTGAATAATTGTATATGCATTTTGATGTATTTATCTTAAGAGAAAATAAGAAGCAAAGCAGAGTGAAGGAAGGTTTTGGTAGAGGTATCAGACAAAGCTTAAACCGATACTGAATCCAGCATTGCAGATGCTATTTTGAGTAGTACATTGTTATTGGATTTAATCATCCAATCGTGTAGTTAGTGAGACACAATTTTATATTGAGCAATGAGCTCTAGGCAGTTGGCCTTCCTGCATGTGAAAGAACCTATTGTAATGAGTAATATTTATTCATATTGTCCAATGAGTAAATATTGTGGGTCACAAATCCCACTGAGGTTTTTCCCTTATCGGGATTCCTTGCCAAAAATATATGTGTTATGGTGTGCATTGATTTTTACTCTTTTGTTTCTCTTTATTGCATTATTATTTTCTTATTGATATATTAATTTGGATTGTAAAGTTGCAAATAAGTTTAATCTTTCATCTACCTATCAGACACTAATTCACCCCCCTCTCTCAGTGTCTTTGGGACTAACCAAGTATCTAACAATTGGCATAAGAGCCTAGTCCTCTATTTGCAGAAGCCTAACAACTTGAGGAAGATTCTGAAACCGGTACCAATGGAAAGTTTGAGACAACAATTGGAAGGAGCTCTTAAAGATTTTGATGTAGGAAAATTGAAGAATATCAAACTAGAAGATGAACTCATATCTTCTCGGGAATTTATCAAAGCACTTCGAGATAACCTGGTTATAGCAAAGAATAAGAGAAAAGAATTACAGGTGCAACTGCAAAACCAAGATGATGAAGAAAAGGAAACTCTCAGAGATATTGTAGAGAAACAGAGACAAGAGAACAGTAACATGAGGAATGAGATGCAAGATTTAACCATGAGACCATGTAAGGATATTGAAGATAGAAAGAGAAATGAGGAAGATTTGGCTAGAAGACTTAATGATAGATCAGATGAATCTCTAAGGCTTAGTTTTGAAAATGATATGTTTAAAACAGATTTGATTCACATGCAACATGATAAAGAGAAACTTATAAGATAAGTTAGTACCTTATAAAGTGAGTTGGTCGCTGCAAATGAATACAAAGACAAATTCAAAAATCGTTCAGATAAGCTTGATGATATGCTGAAAAGTCAAAAAACCTGATGGAGAAATAGTTGGAATTGGATTTGAACATGGAGAAAGTTTTGGAACTACAAACAATCATGATCACAACAAATCGGTAAGGCAACCTAATACTTATAAATTCAATGGCAAATGTTTTAATTGCAACAAATTTGGTCGTATAGCAAATCAGTGCAGATTTAGGAATAAGCAGAATACAAACTCATCCACCGATCAATGTTCCAAATGAAATAAAAATGGTCATAACTCAGACAATTGTAGAATGAATGTAAAATGCTATATTTGTGGTAGATTTGGACATATATCTAATCAATGCAGAACTCAAACCAGTCAAAGCTATGGAAAAGCTATTCAAAGAAACAATGTAACCTGTTATGCATGTAACAAGATTGGGCATATTGCAAGATTTTGTAGAAGCAAGAATGTACTGACAAACAATAGAGGATCTAATGACAAAGGAAAAGAAAAGGTGAATGAAATCAAGCAAGAAATCACTAAACAACGGATCAGGAAGGGAGATCAGAGGAATGATGAATCTGTCTTTGCACTGGCAAAATAGAGCAATCCTGCACTGCCAAGAGATTCTTCATGTAACTAAGGAATACTCCTTAGGGGTAAGGCAACTAATTGAAGATCATGCATTTACCCTTAGTTGGTGGTAAGAAGTCACATTTCTTCTTTACCAGCACATATGTTGAATATCCACTTCACTGGCGAAGCATGAGGTTATAAGTTAAACTTTTTGGTTATAAAGCACTTAAATTTCTCATTTTGACTTACCAAAGCATTCAAGCATTCGAAGAGCGTAGGAGTTGAGCACCAGCATTCAAGAAGCAAAGCAACAAAGGTTTTTAAGAGCATCCAGGGTTTTCAGCTACATTCAATAGTCAAAGGTATTTATCTTATGAAATGGCTTCTTCATCCTTTGTTCCTGAATTCATTGCAAACTCTACTATTATGGAAAATGTTAAGCATCCTAGACCAATCTTTAAGATCATCCCTAAGATAGCAAATTTGGATGACTCCATTGGTGCATTTTCAAAAATTCTCAAGGAGTTGTGTTTGTTGAAGACCCTAGGGCATACATTCACTATAACATTGAAGATTTAGGGTCCAAGGATTTAAAGAAAATGTTCATGAATTTTATCACTGATATACAAGGTGTAGTCAAACCAGAACACAAGGTTGTTGAAGATTTAGGGTTCACTAACATCTTTCACATGCCTGAATTTTCAGATGAGATTGTCTGTTATGTTCTTAGCAGAGTTCATAGTGAATTTTTGTGGTTAGATTTAGTTATCAAGATCACTAAGGAAGCAATTAAGGTTGTTATTGGTTTACCTTCTACTGACACTAGGCCTGATAAGAAAAAGAAAATTCCAAACAAAGAGGTTATGAACTTAACCGATGCTACATTTGACAATAGATCACTTAGGGTTAGTGATTTAATTGACAACAATGTCAAATATGCTAGTATGGCTATTGGATACAAAGTTGCAAATACTAATAGGCTGAATTCTATTTCAAGTTTATGCATTCATAGTGCCTATGAGATGATTATGAATAATGCTAAAATTGGCATCTGTGAATGGCTGAAAGATGAACTGTTAGAAAATTTGAGCAAGATCAAAGGTGACAAGAAGGGAACTTTCACATTTGGGAATTTCATTGTATTCTTAATGCTATATTTCTCAAAGGAGATTCCCGGTATTGGACACAAGGACTTTTCCTATGATATTTTTGTTGGAAAATAGATTAAGGAGGCAATTATCAACATAGGTTCTAATGGTGACAAACTGGTAAAAGAGTATTGCAAGAACTTTCAAGCAAAAATGAGACAAAGGGAAATGATTCCCCAAAGCATTGTAGACAAATATGACAAACATATATGCTTTGTTGTAAAAAGAGATGAAGTATGGATGGAGGCAGTTAGACCTAGAACTATCTGGATAACAGAGATGGGTTATGAAGTAGACTCATACATCTTGGAATCTTATGCCAAAATACTCCTAGATGCTCCACCGGAACCAACAAAGAAGATCTTTGGTAATGTTGAAACTATAGAGAGTGATGTTACTATGCAAAAGCAGAGGAAGAAAAGAGAAAAAGTAATAAAAGATGCTTTAAAATTTGTTGAAGTTGTTAAGAAGGGCTTATTGAAACTTGTTTTGATGAAAGATTTTGTTGAACGAGAAAGAAAATCAAAAGAGCAATTGGTAGCACATATTTCTCCTATGGATACCTCATCTGACTCTGATAATGATAAGGCTGCTGAATTCAAAAGGGTGGGCAGAAAGAAGAGAAAACCCTCACTAGCACCTACTCCATCTCTAAAGAAATCTAGAACACTCAAGAAGAAACAACAGGCTGTGAGAGAGCCTAGTGGTCAGAAGAATAAAGTCACACTAAAGAAGCAACTGAAACAAAAGGAACCAGACACTCTTTCACTGGCAGAGCTAATAAATGAAATAACTCAAGAAAGAAATCTTAGTAATGTTAATAAATTATATCATTCTTTTAAGGATTCAGATAAGGATACTATTGAGGAAAGTATAATTTTGTATCTAGATATATATAAGAAGGTTCTTATTGAGGTTGTAAATGTTCTTCCAAATGATTTATACTTGAGACTTGAAGCAAAGAGAATGTTCGTTATGGAGTAAGATAAGAAATTGAAGGTTGAGGCATTGATAGCCATTCATTCTGTTAATTCTAAGCAAGAAATAGATGACTTAATATCTGAAGCTAAGAGGATTGTTTTTGTGAGTGGTCATCGACAAGTTAGTCTTATGGCCAGCAGAGTAAAAGAGATTGCAGATGAAACAACTGATAAATGGGATATATTCTTTGTTGAGAAGGAGAAAAGAGAAGAGAAAGATACACAAAAAATTGATAAATCATTTACTAAAGTATATCATAAAACCGATAAGGGCAAGAGTAAGGTTGGTAGTGTACCTGACATCACAGTTAAGGACAACTTAGCACCACCGGCATAGAACACCACGCCGGTAGTATTAAAGGAACTGACAAAAATGGAAAATAAGCCTGAAAAAGATATCAGAGAAAGTGAAAATAGATAATGTTGATTCCGAGTCAGACATTCTATTCACAATGAATGTTGACACTTAGGACATCAATATTGTATTGGACAAGGAAACTGCGAAGGAGAAGAAATCTGAAGCAATAAATGTTGAGAAACCTGAATCACAGGTCAAGACTGTTGACACTCAACAAAATATTGAGATACCAATAGGAACAAAAAAGGAACAAGAATAGACACAATTAGAACCGACAGTAAATAAAAATGAGAATAAGAGTGAAAATAAGGAAGAGAAAGTGGATAAAGAAGAGGTTAAGGTATCTGGAGAGAGAAGAAAGTTATTGTAGAACCTAGCACTCCTCCCAATACTTATAATATGAACTACAGACCAACAAATGTTACGGATGTACTATTAGATTCCATTAAGAAGATAACAAAATGAAATGCCTTGGTATTTAAGGCTGTATACACATAAAATTGGCTATGAGCAATTAAATAAATATTCTTCTATAAAATAGTTAATTTGAAAAGATTAATTTATTTAATTCATTTTCATGTCTTTCTATTAATTAATATTTTATTAATTAATTCATTTATCCTATTCCTCTAATTAATTAAATATCTAATATTTAATAGTTATTCTCCTATCCTATAGTCTCAAATATTAAATAATTTCTTAAATTATTTAATCTTTCTTATCCAACTCACCCTTCATCTCCACTTCATCTTCCCTTTGCCAACTCATCCATCATGTGGCTAAGGGAATTAATATTTCTTAAATATTAATTCATCATTTATCTCCAACTTCCAAAATTCAATGAATATTGTGTACGTACACATATTTCATAACCTTCTCCTATATTCTCTCCAACATCCCTACATCTTAGGAAGGACTTGAGTCCACTTGTCCTCTCATGCCTAAATTTCCTCCAACCATCCCTAGATTCTCTCAGTCAGCAACCCAGTCAAGGTGAGATGAATGACACTTGTCTTCTCCTTCCCCCTTTCTCTCAACCTTCACCTTTGCTCACAACCATCCAAATCTATAGATCTAATCATGACCGTTGATCTGAGCCACATCATCTAATCCTCTCAAAGTCTATAAAATCAAGAGCTTTAGTTGAGAGAGAGTGAGTCTTCAAATTAATCATATGCATCCGTGAATTTTTGAAGCAAATAGAAAATAGCAATAGCAATTATCATATAGCATTTTAGCATAATCATGTAGCATTTGCATATCATAGCATCAGTTAACTACAAGTTATCAGTCCATTCTTCATATGCCATCTTGGAAGCCATCAGTGCATTGTTTGAGAACACAACATCTGCAACCAGGAACAGTGGAGTTAGGACACAATGAGACATAAATCATGAAGGTAAAATAATGTTTTATTTTAATATGTATTTCATGTAGTTTCATTGGTTGAATTTGGATTTCCTGTATGCATTTCCATTTGTATTTTGTGAAACTAATTTATTACAGGTAACATTCTGAGGATGAAATTCAAGCTCACACATTTTGGCACCCACCATGGGGCTCATAAACCTCGCATATACTTTTAAAAATCTCTCAAATAGTTAATTTAATGTATTTGTAATGCAGATTCATGCATGTGTGAATTCTGACAACTCTTTTGTTCTGCAGGTTAGCACATTTGCCTTCTAGGTTAGCGCATTTGTAGCATAGGTTAGTGCATGAGCATTCTAGGTTAGCGCTTTTATCTTAAAATTTGTGCATTTGCATTACAGGTTCATGCATTTGTGCCCTAGGTTAGCGCATATGTCAAAGAAACCATGTTTTTGTATCCACAAAGCAGTGCTTTTGTAGTCTAGGTTAGCACTTTTGATCTGCAGGTTAGTGCTTTTGAGCAAAAAGATAGTGCATATGTTAGATTAGCGCTTCTGTTTATAAAACTGACAAAATTTTCTCGCAGGTCCGAATGTCCAAGAAATCAGATTTTTCAGATTACTAACATGCATGTGCAGGATGACATTTAAGGCAAATTTTATGCTTTTCATCATCTAGTTAATTAAAAGTCTTCATTTGGGAAGTAATATATCATATCTTGTTCATCTAGTTTAACTAAGAGGATGAATTGATAGCATGCAACTTGCATTTTAGTATTTTCTCCAAAATAGTTGCACATAGGCTTTTAAAAAGGGCTAAAATGAACATGCTTGTTGGAGCAACATCTCCAAATAGGACCAACAATTGCTTTGAAAAGGTTAAAAAAAATGCTTGTATTACGTGACTCGAAAGTGGTAGGTATATGCTCTCCCCTTAATTGGGTGACCAAAAAGCCAAACCCACTCTTTTATGCTTTCTTTACTTTGAAGAAATTAAATCCTTTTAGACGGCCTGCCTTCCCAAGCTACCTTGAGGGGGCCAGTGAGAGGGGAATGACCTAAAGTGGAAATGGGCTAATACTGAGTCCTTCCAATCCACTATAAATAATTCATGTTTGTGATGAAAGTCCCAAACAACATGTGCTGATAAGTTCATACCAACACTATGTTTCCCCATAAACCCTATGGAGCGTAACCTCTATAGGCTGGGAACCTTTTTTATTTCAAAGCTGAAAGTGTTGGATGTATGGCCACATGACTGGAAGCCTTTACTAAAAACTACTTGTACTAGTTGCCAAAATCTTTCTAGTTGTTGGCGCAGGAGGTCAAACCTCTAAAGTGGCTCACATATATATGGTTCTTAGTAGAGATATAAATTTTTCCATGGGAAGTTTTCATGGAAACTGGTGCTTGGCTGCCCTGAAGAAGTGAGTGCTGAGGGTGGAGCTAGTGGGGTCAAGCATCTAAATATCTGCTTTGAATAGCGTAGCCTCGGGGGAAACCCCACATGAGATTCAACAACTATTGTCTCGGCCTGCCATAGGGATTTGTACTTGCTTGTGCATTTTATTTATTAAATATTGTGTCTTCTATGTCTGTAACATGTTCTAAATGGTCAAGAATTGAAGAAAATTATCATCTACAAGTGAGAAAAAATCCAACAAATTGCTAGAAAAGTTTGATCAAAAAGAGTAATACAAAAAGCTTTTCAACACTTGAAACACCAGATCAAAATTGAAGTGTCAAAACATCAATATCAAAATAATTCTTGAAGTAAGATTGTCTTTATACCATCACATATTTTCAAAACTAGCTCAAAAAAACTAGGTCACTAATCCTACAGGTTATTCCCAAAAGGTTCTATAAACATCAACATTTAACAAGCTATCAATTCAACCATCTTAAGTGCAAAAAAATCAACATCTTTGTCAAGTTTCTCATCAGGATAATCAAATCTTCTATCATGAAGCTTGATCAAATCTATACTAGGTTCCTAATCTTGGATATATCTTTCCTATTTTGAACCTAGGTTATATCAAAACCAAAATTGCACCAACATTGGAATCAAACAAACTTGTGAATTGCCAAATGCTTATATGAATTTTAAGTATCACCCTAAGAAAAGAAAACCCAGTTATAAAGATACTCAGAAAAGGATAAGATTCTTGTATATCAATCGCAAGATCTTATTGAAACATAGGACATTCCTACACCATTTTCGTCACTACCTACGTGGCTGCGGTATAGAATTTGACAGTGAAACTCTACAAAGACATGCCTTTCAACAAAAAGATGCTTTATCCCAGTGAACAAACAATAGTGGTAAGATCAATAAAGCATATCTTCCTAAACCAATAATCACATATTGACTTTGTCCTGTGGAACTTTCAACAACTTTTGAAATAATCACATGCCAATTTGGACTAGAGCCCAACACGAACAACTTAGAAAACAACAACAAATGAAGGAAGAAGATACTCTTGTATTCCATGATTTTGAATTTACTGTTGTTGATGAAGAAGCAGTCAATAGCACCATTAGAGACCTTGATCAAGATTTCAAATTTGATAGGCTAATGGAAAAATTGTTAGCAAAACAAAAAGAAAAATATCTCTTGATGTTGGCAAAATCTAGAGCTAAACTACCACAAGACTTTAACATAGAAATCTTGAAACAAGATGTGGAGGCAAGTAACACCCAAAACACAGATGATCCAAATAACAAGGACGTAAACAAAGAAAGTCATGAAGAAACAACGAAAGAAAAGGATGACACAAGAAAAGAGCATAGTGATAAGAGAACTCACAAAGAAACAAAGAGAAACTATGTGGATAATCCATTGTCAAACCTTACTCAACAAATACAAACTCTACAACAATAGATACAAGACATGCAAAATGGGACACACACACGCAGGTCACATCCCACCTAGCGACGTATGTATAAGGATACTCACCGTAAGTCAGAGGTATACATGACTAAGGTCCACCCACATGCCACCAACACATACTTCCACCCACATGCCACCAACACATACTAACTGATAGCTCATGCAAATAAACCTACCTTTCATGATGACAAGGCAAAGGATCCTCCAAAATACATTAGCACTATGCTCAAGAAATGCCATCAAAATGCTCAAATAAAGGAAGGAATAGGCTGCCACACATAAACCTATAAATAGGTTCATCAAAAGGGAAAGTATTGAGTACACCTTTGATATAGTTTTATAGTATAACTATATCATTCCTTGAAATAGAGAAGCTAAAGTCGCTTCGTACCAACATTACTTGTATGCCAATCCATACTATTCAATGAATGGTGCCTTCGAATACTACCCCTAACATACTGAATTACCCACAAGCTAAGGTTTGGTACTCAGTAGGGAAACAAATAAGCAACATCACATAAATAGTATGGTTTCCCATAATCATAAGCAACATATCCTCCATGGTTGATTACTTCACCAATCCATGGGCACATAGAATAAGTACCGATTTCTTACAATACACATGAATACACCAGTACTGGTTTAGTCACATTTATGGGAAGTACTTTCCAGTACGTTATCATCTACTCAAGGAAGATTTTAATTATGCTTCCCACATGAATAACTGAATAAAGATTATTCTAGATTTAGGTACTAAAATTATTAACAATTCAAAATTACCCAAGGAAATAACATCATTCCTATATCTTTCTTGAATTTTACTAAGCATCTGTAACTAAATTACTAACTATGCAAATTCTTTTCCAAAAAGGACTTTCATCTATCAATATGAAGCCAAAATGCAACAATACAATTTCACATGGTTTATAAACATTCTATTTAAATCAATGCATTCTTCGTAGCATTTCTAAATATCTTATCATCTAGGCAAAGAGAAGGGAAAGAGAGTTTGATAATCAAATTGTTTCCTACAAGGACACAAGCTCAACAAAATCACACTACATGCTAAATTTTCTCACTATAAACCTATCATTTATTTGCATGGTTTTAGAAGGATGCCAATCATCCTAACATGACATTTTCAATAATTATGGTTGCAACAGAATGTTCTAGTTTTCCAAACAACAAAGATCAAAACAGACAATCTTTTCAATAACACCAAACCTCTTGCAAACACTCACTAATTTAACACAATACATACACATATCATAATTTGCAACCTATCATTGAAAATCAAATTACGATCAGAAGGTAAACGAGGAGCTATCACCAAAATAATACATATTAATGCATGCACATAAAACAAGCTTTTCATTTGCACTTTCTAAACATAATAAGGTAATTACATATACCCAAAAGCAAGTTCAATGGAGCATTACTAAAATAGACCATCAATCAAACTAGTTTAATGAAACACATAAAACAATCTTTCATGGAACACATTAATACCCTCTCAAAGCTACTATAACATGTTCCATTTTTATACTTCCTTCATAACAAAGCAGTTTCACATAACAACTATTCGCATATTAATGCACGTTACTTAAAATAGAATTTAATTATGTTACTCCTACAATTCACATGGAGAATTCTCAATTTAAAACATACAGTTTTCTCCCAATAGCCAATATTAACTTTCAAACTCAAAGCCCCTTTTATTATCTAAAACATAGAAGCGCCATAGGGTTCACACAAGGGTTCAAGAAGTCACAACATTTTCTCTCGCAAAAAGAAAACTCAAAGTAGAGGTAATTACACATATCCCAAACATTTTAATTTCTAGAGAGGGAGAGAGAGGAGGAAGGGTTATAACCATTCAATTTGCTACAAAATAAGCATTCAACATTTACCATACTAGTCCTTCAAGCGAACAACACTAAACTAGATCATAATCTTAAACAAGCACATTTCATACTCTCAGATTCTAGACAAGCACTGACCAACCCAAATGGATTAGTCCAAAGAGTACAACACTCAATAAGGAAGGTACATACAACTCTCCTTCAAAATATGAGTAATCATAGACCAAGACATCAATAAGCACATAAAGCACATATAATCACTCAAAACACCAACATCAAGAAGGTGAAAACAAGGTGTGAACACACAAGTTAAGGTCTGCTCAATCACTCACATACAAAAAATAAGGACAAGCATGCACATAAGGTCGATACACCTCACACCAACTAAGGGCACACACTCCCAGTGTTTGCAACATGGGCTCTGATACCAAATGTAATGCCTCGCCAGGAAACCCCAAAGGGATTAAGCCAAAACACAAGAATAGAGTGCAAATTTTTTTTTTTTTTTTTAAGTTACACACCATAAAGATACAACAAGATATCAAAGATTTAGATTACATAGCAGAAGACATCAACTAACACCTAAAGAGTTTCCCAATGATTACTTAATAACACATTTAACTTAACTCACACTAATAAATCCAATAAGTTGATTATCTTATAACGACATAATTCTTAAACAAGGATAATTTCTTTTAGATAGATGAAAATATAGTTCACAACATAAGGTTCATCCATTAAGATTTATCTATACCCTTCATTCAAACTTTCATTAGAATTTAAGTCATGCATCTAATATTCTAACACACAAGAATTTCATCATAAACTTATGAGATCTTTCCATGCATACTTAATTCCCTTAATAACAACTGAATATATTCCATTACTCTAAGCTACATTCATTCATGATCCAATTTACTGCATCTAAGAGAGGGCTACATAGATGCATTAAAAATTAATTTAATCTTATCCACTTATACATTCTATCAAAATGGCATTCATACATGCTAACAATAAACATGAAACATAAGAACAAAAGCATCACATAACACCAAGATGATCTTGGAGTTCACTCCTAAAGGGCTACATCTCTGGGTCTGCTCAACTGCAAGATCCCTCTGATAATTAATAAAGTTAAGAATACATGAGGTTCTCATAATTTACAATCCTACCATCAAGGTGGAACATAATCAATATACAAACGACCACATCAGTCAATAAATACATAAACGATCCTTGAAAAGGAAAGGATCCAACTGAACATAATCGAAGATAATATAAAGGTTCATTAGAGCATTTAAAAAACTGAGTCATTGTAACCCAAGGTCTAGTATGAAATCAGGTTCTCACAAGGGTATAAACAACAAGATGACTCCACAAAAGTGCTCCTATCAAGACAACACACAACACACTAGTGATCGTAAGGGACAAGTGTCATCACACAATCTAGTATGGTTACCATGGCAAGTCTTCATAGGTTCCGGCCCCATACATTGGGTTACCTTGGCAACCTAGTCCAAACCTTCAGCCCATCCAAGCCTCATGTGGACCCACACATCCTCTTGTGAAGACAAGGATGATGGTTTGCTATTTCAGGCCTTCTCACAGCATGTCTAGTCTGTGTTAGCACTCGTCCCATGTGTGAGGGACAATTATCTTACTTAGAGATTAACATTCTAATCTACAGTTAGGTTATCACTTATTAGACTCACTTTCGATGGGTTACCAAGCAACCACTTTGGGCGTGACCCTCAAGCGAAAGCCACTTTCCCATATGACACTAGACTATCCTCTGACAAACTCAAAAACCAAGGAATACTCATGGTCAAGCAAATGGAGTTCAAAATGGAGGGAACAACCATTTGGTCAAACACGATTCATATGAGGTACACTTACTGACGGTACTCTAACCAAAGACTTGACCAACTATGGTCAACTACGAATCATCATTCGACACCCACATAAAGGATATCACCAACTACGACACCACCACAATACAATAGTCAACTCAGAACCAAGGACTGAAATAGGTACCCAAATCAACCACACGACAGGGTCCAATCAAACAAAGCAAGGCTTGCCATTACTTAAGAAAAAGTGAATATAGAAATTAAACTCGCATAGGCAATAACCAGTAGATACAGTCTTTTCCAAAATCATTTAAACATTAAAATCAATCCAATTTTCTAATTGATCTAAGTTAGATTGCAGTTATCTACTTCATTTAGATACAGGTTGTTCTTGGTTTTCTAACTCTCTAAGGTTCATTTGCATCGAACATACATAAATATGCCATTATGAGTTCTTAAACCAATTGCACATGAATATAATTAAACAACCATTAACCGACTAAATATGATATCTAATCTTCAATTAAAACATCGTTGTCATACTGGTTCAAGAATAATTTTCTCCAAGTTCATCTATCTAGAACCAAGTTACACTTTTCTGATTAAGGAAATATACACATATAAGGAATCCAAGTAAGGATAATCTGTTCCAAATCTTAACAATTATTTCCTTACACATATAGAAAAATGCCAGAATCAACTGTTAATTAATATATGCATTTATTAATCCATGATTAATAAAATATAACAAATTAATAATTAATAACACTATTAACAAATCAAGTAATTAATTAGAAAAATATTCATTACTAATAAAATAAAAATTTGAATATTAATTAATGTATGTTTTCCCTTATACAAATAATTAATAAAAAATTAATAATAATTTATTACTTAATAAACATTTAAATCGTAATTAAAGAAACTTAATTAAAAATTAACATTAAAGTATATAAAATATTATATTATATATTTTTTTTTATAATAAAAAAAAAAATATTTAAAAAAAACTTTTTTTTTCTTTTGATAAAAAAAAATCATAAATAGGGGAGGGTACCCATGTGGACCCACCCACATGCGCCCCCCCCCCCCCCCCCCCCCCCCCTTTGGGAGCTCACGCTGCCCCTTGGGGAAGCGCTGCTTCCCAATGGGAGCACGCAGCACCCCATGGGGAGCACTGCTGCCCCCAAAGGTAGCACACAGCACCCCTTGGGGGGCGCTACTACCCAAAGGGGACACGCAACACCCCTTCCATGTGGTGGGGGAAACTCTACCATGTGGTTGGGGTTAGGTATTGATATTTTTTTTAGTTTTTTAGTTTTTATTAATAACAAAAATTACTGTTAAACACACAGTAATAAAAAGATACAATACGAAAGACTTTAAATAATTTTTTAATTTTATTTAATTTAATTTCCAGAAAGTATGGGTTTCCAATAATTTCAAATACCCAGATTTAGGAAGGAAAAACTCTCCAAAACAATACTAAACTGGCAAAACAATAAGGATTAACATCCATTATCCCAACCCAGATAGATTTATCTAATTAAAGTTTTGAATTTGAAAGCATAAATTTGGAATCTAAACCAATTCCCATTGCAAACAGCCAATCTCAATTTTATTTTTGATTTTAAAAACAATCAGAGTAACCAAAAACTAAACTTGGAATGGAAACAATGAGAAGGGTTTGGATTGGAAATAGAATTGCATATGTTTCATTTTCCCCAAATAGATGGGAGTTTTCCATCTTCACACACAAATTTCTTAAAAATACAAAACAATTTCTTAAAAACAAGAAAATCAATGAAATTAACCAGAGGTCTACCTGGCTCAACAATCCTAACAAGATTGAAGAAGAGCCCCATTCTCCAGCTCAAGAAATTCTCTTTCTTCCCAAAACCCCCAAATTTTCCATCCAAGAATATTTTCCAAAAAAATATTTTTTCAAAAATATCAATCTCCCCTATTTTTCCAAAAGTCTAGGTTATATGGGAAATGTTTGACCAAAAATTTTATTTTTGGATTTAAAATTTTTATTTAAAATAAATCACAAAAATCATTCTTTTAAACTATATCAATAAATTAATTTTGCTTTTCAATTTAAAATTGATTTTTCGAAATAACTAATTTAACCTTTCTATTTCCAAAATGCCAACAAGATTAAATTAATTCTATTTGAATTAAATTAAAATCTTTCTTTTCATAAGCATAAACATAACAAATTTAACATTAAAATTAACTATTTAATTGAACTTGCTCCTAATTTAAATTGAGCAATTCAAATTAACGATAATCGCATAAAGAAGCCCTGTTTAAATTAGTCCATTAAACTTTAATGCACAAACACATATATAATCAAATTAAATAATAAGAACTAATTACTCAATTTAACCATACACACCAAACGCACAACCCAAGAACGCCAAACAAACAGATGACCTGCAACCCAACCAAAAGGGAAAACTGATGGACGACACTCACTTGAGCATGACTATGGTCAAACAAGGGTCTTACGACCACCTAGTCCAAAATCTAATGACCAGAGAGGCACACTCAAACCTGCAAATTCCAGGTGGAAGCGAACCTCATACCCATGCGGTACTGTACCTAAAATCTCTTGCAACCAAGAGTCATACATGCATACATATATAAATTTAATGAAAGTGTTAGCCCGAGATAAAAACACGAAATAGGAGAATTAATAACTTGCATACAAATTGGTGTGAAAACCACATTAATAGGTATGCACTAAATCAAAACATCTGACTATAATCATTATGTTATGATAAACTAACCAAGGTCAAACTGAGATTAGAAACTGATTAGGGTAGGGGTACTACAAAATTATTGTTAGAGATTGAAACACCTTATCCAAGATCTAGTTGATAATGGAGCCATCACAGTGGATAGCCATAAGACAAACGAATCACACTTGGCTTTTAAAACTCGACTTCCGAATTATGACAAAGGTGAATTGTCCCAATTAAAAGACGACAAAGGAAAAGCCAAAGTTAATTATACTTATACATACGATGATGTGGTAAATGTGATCATTGTTAACTAAAATCCATCTTCAGAACCAATCAATGTTATCATGAGAAGCAAAGAAAAGGTTACTTTTCCAGGTATAGCAAAAGACCCAACATCCACATCACAACAATACAATTTAGTAGAGCAATTACAATGAATACCCACTCAAATATCAATTCTGGAACTTCTCAAGGTTTCACCTATGCATAAGGAAATTTTGGAGAAAGCTTTAGTGGAAACAACAGTTTCAAAAGATTTGGATGTAGATCAATTCCAAAACATGGTAGGACACCTCATAGCTCCTCATTGCTTATCATTTTCTGAAAATGATGATGCATCCTTACAACATCCTCACAATGCTCCTTTACATGTTGAAGTTTGCATAAATAAAACTCGTGTCAAACGTGTGCTCATAGATGGAGGAGCTGGCTTAAACATTTGTGCATTAAGTTTGATAAAAGCTTTGGGATATTCAGAGAATGCAGTAGAATCGAAAAAGAAAATAACCATCAAAGCTTATGATGAAGCAAAATGTTCTTCTAAGGAACTATTGTGCTACCAATAAGGATAGGACCTGTGGAAAAGGATACATTGTGTCAGGTTTTAGATTTGAACCTCTCTTACAACATTCTTCTAGGAAGGTCATGGATTCACAAGATGCAAGCAGTTCCTTCTACAAATCATCAATGTGTGAAATTTCCTCATGAAGGAAAAAAAATCACTATAATTGCAGATTCTAGTCAATATTGCAATAATTTGAAACCTGCACAAGATACAAGAATTCTGCATAATAGAGAATCAGTATATCCTACCAAAGAAATTCAAGAAAAGTTATGGGAAACTTTTGAAGAAAAGCTCAAGTTAAATGATGAAGGAATGGGAAAATATTCTTTGCATAATTTTCCACTTTCCCCTAAGTCATATGGAAAGCCTATAGATATTCAATCAAAGCCATCAAAAAGATCAAAACATATGTTTAAAGGAACATTTGTTAGTGTTGGAACTCTTATAGAGGAAAGTGAAGACAAAGACATTCTTGGTTGGTTATACAAGGATGACGACAAAACTATAGCAATGGAAGCAAAAGTCAATATTCCCATAAAACAATATGGCAAAGGATATGAAATCATGCAAAAGATGGGATATGAAGGAAAAGGACCAATTGGTAAGCAACATCAAGGTATTTCAGAACCTATTTGTCCGCACTCACAATCCACTGAAGATAAATTTGGGCTGGGATATCTAAATTCTAATCAAAAGCAACATAATCGTCAACAACAAAAATGGAGAAAGAAATCGATTTCTAAAGAAGAAAATTGGCAAGAAAAGATACATCAAGCGGCCGAAACAATAACCAATAAACAAAAGAAGCAAGAAGAACATGAAAAGAAAGAAGAGGAGATTATCATCTAAGGTGACAAAAAATCTTGTCAACAAGTTGTGAAAATACAAACAAAGGCAAAATCTGAACAAGATATTCCAAAAGCAGTAAAAATAGAGATGACAAAAATCAGAGAACTTTTTGCACCATACGACATTCCAGTATGGTATAGTGGAGTAATCTTAGATCAAGATTCAGAGACAGATTCTAATGAATATGAATGGGGTCCAGATGTCTTATCTACTACATCAAGTAAGGAAAACAATGAAGATCAAGCAGCTATCATGAAAGAAGACTTGTCTATTGCAGAACAAAAGATGAAGTTAGAAAGAAGACAAGAGAGAGTTAGAATTCAGAGAAAAGAAGCTTATGCAAAAAGAAAAGGGAATGACAAAGACAAAGAAGCAATGCCACAAGAAGCACAAACAAAGATCAGATGTGCAAGAACCATAGAAGAATTAAGAGATAGTCAAGTTGGATTGACTATTAGTCCAGAAGAAGTTGAATTTGAAAGAAGACAAAATCTAGCAAAAGAATCCTCTTTATCACATACACAAGTATGTCAACTCCAAAATATAGATGAGGTCAATCAAGAAGGAATTTTTCAGTGTTAAAGATGTGTGTGTGGACATAATCCATTCATTCAAGGGACAAACATCAGTTGAAGAACCACTTGAGTGTGAACTACACAATGCTAATATTAATTTTATTAAGACTAATTTGGAAACGCTTGGGAAAGACAATTCTCAAAAACATTTAAACAATACCTATTCTATGCCAAACTATGATCATTATGTCATGAATGTTGAAACACCTAATGATGACAGCGATTATGATTTACCCCTTCTTCATCCTGAATTAATTGATTGGGATAATTTAGACAACCCCGAACTAAATGTCTTTTCTAATGATCATGACTTAGCCATGAACCTTAACGTTGTTGAACCCATCCCAACTAAGATATCTTCCATTGCAGAATCAAGTGATGTTTCTCATAGTCAGGAGAATGCCTAATTTTCTAGTCGCAAAAGCGAAATAAAACAAGGAAAGAGACCTATTGTTGAAACCATTTCATGGAAACATTAGATCAATCAAAAGAGAAAATAAAGGACATATCAAATGGTGAAAACCTCCTTGAGGTGCCAAAAGATGGAAATTTTGACATTCTTCCTGCATATTTTCAAGACTGATTTGCTATCCTGATAGAACCAATAGAAGTAGTAAACATTGATACATCAAAGGATCCTAAAATACTTCATTTTGTTGCCTCATTATTAGAAAAAGAGAGGAAAGAATATATGGAATTCTTTAAGCAAAGACAAATAATTTTTTCTTGGTCTTATGCCGATATGCCAGGACTTAATCCTGATCTTATCATGCATCATCTTAATGTGGATTTAAAAGCAAAACCTATTAAGAAAAAGCTAAGAAAGATGCATCCGCACATTGCTCTTCTTGTAAAGACTGAGCTGAAGAAACTATTAGAAGTGGGTCCATAAGACCAGTTGCTTATCCAGAATGGGTTTCAAGTATTGTATTAGTATCAAAACCAGACAAGAGCATAAGAGTCTATACAGATTTCAGAGACCTGAATGAAGCATGTCCAAAAGATGATTTCTCACTACCAAACATTGATATCATGGTGGACTTGTCAGCAGGACACGAGATGTTTTAATTAATGGATGGCTTCTCAGGATATAATCAAATAATAATCGCACCTAAAGATCAAGAGAAGACAACTTTCACCTGTGTGTGGGGAGCATATTGCTGGAATGTTATGCCATTTGGGCTTAAGAATGCAGGAGCAACTTATCAAAGGGCTATTATGACAATTTTCCATGATATGATGCATACATTTATGGAAGATTATGTCGATGACATACTTGCAAAATCTCACACAAGAAAAGAACATTTGAACATTTTAACAAGATTTTTGACAGGCTGGAAAGATATCAATTGAGATTAAATCCAAAGAAATGTGCATTTGGGGTAACCTCTGGAAAGCTCCTTGGGTACATTATATCAGCTCATGGAATTGAAGTAGATCCTGGAAAAGATAAAGCTATCATGGAGATGGAGTCACCTAAGAACATAAGTCAATTGCAAACTTTACAAGGAAGGTTGCAATCAATCAGGAGATTTGTTTCTCAATTGGCCAATAGATGTCTTCCATTTACCCATCTTCTACATAAAAATATTCCATTCAAATGGGATCTAAAATGTGAAGAAGCTTTCTTGCAAATAAAAGAATATCTTATGAGTCCTCCAGTACTGATATCACCAACCAAATGGAAACCATTGTTACTCTATGTCTCAGCAACAAGTGTATCATTAGGCGCTCTCCTAGCCCAACATGATGATGAAGGAAAAGAAAGAGCAATTTACTATATTAGTAGAATGCTTGTTGGCTATGAATTAAATTATTCCTCAATTGAAAAGATATGTCTAGTAGTTGTATTTGCAACTCAGAAGCTACGACATCATATGTTCATTCATTCTGTGAAACTAATAGCAAAGATAGATCCTCTCAAATATTTGTTGAGCAAGTCAACGTTGATAGGGAGACTAGCCAAATGGGTTATGATACTAAGTGAAGTTGACATAGAATATGTTGACCAGAAAGCTATCAAGGGACAAGTTATCGCCAATCAATTGGCTGATGCACCTTTACAAAATGACATGCCTTTGCACATCGAATTTCCTAATGCAGATATCTTGACAGTAAGTACAAAATTTTGGGAATTGTACTTTGATGGTTCTTATACTCAATATGGATTAGGTGTAGGAAACTTTTTCATCACACCTCAAGGACACACAATTCTGAAATCATATAGACTATGATTTCCATGCACTAATAATACTACAGAGCATGAACTATAGGGCTTAAAATGGCTATTGAGTGGAATGTCAAAGAACTCCATGTCTATGGTGATTCACAACTTGTCATTAATCAAGTAAATGATGAATATCAAACAAAGGATGATAAGCTTATGTCATACAAATAGCTAGTGGAGGAATTTAAAGGACACTTTAAAGAAATCACATTCACCCAGATTCCTAGAAATGAGAATAAAGCAGCAAATGCAATGGCTACAATAGCATCTCTCTTGCAAAATAAAGAGAATCAACAACATTACAAATTTCTCATGGAAGATATCTACCTACCAATATTTGAAAGATCATATCCTTCCTCTTGAATTATCTTGTAATCAATGAAGAAACTTTATTTGTCAGTCCTCTCGGTATACTATTATTGTTGATATCCTATATAGGTGTGGTCTAGATGGTACATTGTTGAGATGTCTTGAAAAAGACAAATCTGAGAGAGTTCTTGATGACATTCATGTGGGTATTTGTGGTACACACTCAAGTGGTTTAACATTGGCTAAGTAACTTCTTCGTATGGGTTACTTTTGTTAGGTCCAACAAAGAAAGCTAATGTACTGAGAGGGGAGGGATGAATCAGTACTTCAAAACTTTTCTCCAAAAACAATCTTACTGATAAACATAAATTGTAAATTGTTGATCTCATAATATAAAGCTAACACATAATTATAGAAATAACATTCATACACATTTCACTCCATAACACAAATATTTTGGTTATGCAGAAACTCTTTGTTAGAGAGAAAAACTATGGTGGGGATGGCACCCACAACTTCACTACTGCAATAATAAAGGTTGCGTGGTTAGAGCTACATATTTAGCTATTTTTGATAGCTTACCCTGTTAGGAGTATCAAGATCTTTAGATCTACCTTGTTAAAGGATTTTTACAACACTTATACAAAATGCTACACCTGGTTAAAGGCTTTACAATTTATAGATTTTGTTAGAGTCTTTTACCCTGTTTAGGTTTCTATTACAACTCAACTGATTCAATAAAATATTTACAAATATCTACAACTTTACATCTAAAATGTTATAGCAGATTCTATGTGCTCAATATGAAATTACCTTGCTCATAGCATACCTTGGTAATTAATAAATCAACTTGGTAAACCCTTCTGTTTACTCTGTCCCTTAAACTATTCTCAGAAGACTTTCTCGGTGACCTCTGAATATCTTTGTCAGTCGTAGTAGTCACAACTCAATGCGTCCTCTTATGATTTTCCCTTTTTAACTCTTCTATCACACATGTCTCTCTTTTTTATTCTCAAATCATTCTGTATAAATAGATCTCTGGGACGGTGATTTGTTCATGCTTCGATCTTACAAACAAGATTAATCGAATGAATAAACATAGAAATTATTTCATTGGATAAACTTCCTCAAAATCATACAAAATCTTGAAGTACAATTTCCTATGTGATAACGGTTCTCTGTTCCTCGATTCTTGTAACACGTTTCTACATATGTGTCCAGGTTCATTGAATCTGGTAACACATTTCTACTCAGTTCAGATTACTCGGTATACCTTCTTTCCTACTTGATAGACATAGAACGTTACTCAGTAGATAGCTCAGTGTATACTTAACTTTGTGACTCCTTTCTTCTCTAACCGACTGCTTTAGTGCTTACTGATTGAATATTTCGGTAGTATTAACCGCTAGAGTATATAGGATGACTTTGGACATAAAACTAATGACAACTTAGTAAATAATAACAATTTTTGGCCTACTATGGAAAGAGATTCATTCACCTATGCTAGAAAATGTAAACAATGTCAAATCCATGGAAATCTAATTCATGCACCAGCACAAGAGTTATATCCTATGATAGGATCATGGCCATTTTCACAATGGGGCCTCGATTTGGTAGGAAAGATCAATCCTTCATCTTCTAATGGACATAAGTTCATTCTGATTGCTACTGAATATTTTACTACGTGGATTGAAGTAGTGCCTTTAACAACAGTGACAAGAAAACAAATATCATCATTCATTTTGAATTACATAATCTGTCACTATGGAGTTCCTATGACCATTATCACTAATAATGGAAGACCATTCAAAAATCAAGATGTGAAAGAGCTAAGTGAACAGTTTCATATCCAACATAGGTTCTCTACTCCATATTATCCACAAGGTAATGGTCAAGCTGAGGCATCAAACAAAACTATCTTGAAAATCTTGAAGAAAATAGTCAATGAAGCTAGAAAGGATTGGCACATTCAGCTAAATCATGCTCTGTGGGCATACCAAACTAGCATCCGCACTCCAACAGGGGCAACTCCATATTGTCTAGTCTATGGATCAGAAGCTATATTACCTATAGAAGTAGAGATACCTTCTCTACGAGTATCTTTGCATGGTCTTATACTAGAAGAAGAACAATGAGTCTCTCGACTCTAGGAACTAGAACTGATTCAGGAACGTCACCAAAATGCAATAGAACATTTGAAAGTATACCAATAAAGAATGGCAAGAAGCTATAAACATAGAGTCAAGCCATGCATTTTCCAAATTGGAGATATAGTTCTAAGGGAGAATCCAAGAAATCAGCAAGACCGAGAAAAGAAGGGAAAATTTGAACCGAATTGGCTAGGACCTTTTGTCATAGTAGCAACATATGGATCGGGAGCATACAAGTTATCTATCCCTGAAGGTGATTGGTTTGATGAACCTATCAATTCTATCCATCTCAAGAAATTTTATGCTTGAGATATATAGTCTTGAAAAAAAATCAATAAAAAGCATATACAGTCTTGAAAAAATTCAATAAAAAGCATATAAAATCCAAAAAATTGCAACAAATTTAGATGGTGAAAACCTAGTAAACGGGTGCTATCTAAGAAGTAGGTTCCTCCATCTATGAGATCACTTTGCACACCTATTCACTCCATCCTATCACATCTATCACTTCCATATATTTTAGATTATCCATTCCATCTTTCGCATCCATTGCTCTGAACCATTTAGCAAAAAAAATGCATCCTACCAACATTTATCAATCTTTGACATACTTGTTGTAGTCACTGTCTTGGACCTTATCAGAATCAATCAATCTGCATTTGTATTCTTCCATGGTTTGGATCTTGATCAATTCATACATCCATAATAAATTTTTGTTTTCGCTGGGGGCAAAATCCAAATTTCTTTTGCTAAGGTGAACTTTTGAACCTTTGAAAATCCAAAACATTCAAAAAATTTAGAAAAACCAAAAACACCTAGGATTTTGAAACAGATAATGAGCAACAAAGCAACAAAACAACCAAGGCATTTTATCAACAACTAAATCATGCAAATCAGAAACTGAAGAATCGCAGCAAGTAATACAAGATTATTAAAGATCATTCATCAAGATGATTATATTAATTAATGACCATAAGAAGATGTGGATGACATACAAGATTCAGTGTTTATATCTTGATTTTATTGCTAATCATGTACTCTATGCAACTCAAGGATGTCCATGACTAGAGAAGCTATGATGAGACATGATTATTTTCTTTGACTGTTGTATGTAGTTTATCTCTTACTACGGTATGAACTTGTCTCAAGCTATGATCGGCAAAAGATCAAGAAGGACGTTCCAAGTCATGCATGAAAGGAGATACTCCTTGTCCATTCTGCAAACAATACTCAGGTCATCTTGATCCATTATATCAAGTTGCTTGTATTAACTTGCTATATCAAAATCCATGTAAGGAATACTCAGGTCATCTTGAATCATTATGTCAAGTTTCTTGTATTTTCTTACAACATTTTAAAGCTCAATGATGAAATCAAAGCACTGTTACAAGATAACATATGAAGAATGATAGTACAATTTTTAGTTAGCTCATTATTCAGTTGCATTATAAGCATTCATGGTTAGTTGCATTATAAGCATTTCATTTCATTCACAGATCAACGGTCATAAATAAAGATTGAGTATACTTGGACAAACAAAAACAATTTGCATTTAATCAATATAGGTGCATTCATTTCTTAGAATAATTTTAATCATCATTAATTTCATTTAGTTGCATTTTATCATTGCATTAATTTGCATTCAATTAAGTGCATTTCATTCATCATATAGTGTATCATCATTATTATTTGCATTATCATTCCATTAATGATCATTTAGTTGCATCTTTCCACTTAGATTCATAAACATTACATATAAAATACAAAAAAAATTCATGTAGATCATTTTCATCATCATAAGCATCAAATCAATCATTTGTTTGCATTCCATATAGATCATTGCATTTGCATCATTTAAAGTTAATAATCATTTTCATTTGCATCCAAGCCCATCAAAATAAAATAAAAATCAAACAAAAGCATTTATCATGGCATCATCTATATAATCACTGCATCTATATAATCACTGCATCCATATAATCACAGCATATAGATCATCATCATCATATAGAGTCGATGTCTGCATATAGATCATCATAAAACAATAAAAGTCCAAGTATACAATGATATCAGATAAACCATACAAATGCCTCATCAAATACAAATCAAGTCACGTCTGTCATGTACCACTACCACCTAACTATGTTCGTCTCTATGGCTATGGGCGAGAAGATCCTCTAGATGCCTGTCTCCCATGCTCACCACTCCTCTGAGGAGGTCCTAAGACCCCACCAGTACTAGTATCCATCAATACGGTGGTATGATAACTACCTGCTCTCTGGCTCTTTGCAACTATCTCCTCATATCATCATCACTAGTGGGAAGTCTCCTTCCTAGCTCGAACTAATGCTCTAATAGTGTTAGCCGAGAGAGTCCCTGATCCAACCTGCTGAATGTGATCAAGAAGGCCCTGAGTATCCTGTTGTCTCCTAATAGCTCTATCCCACTTAGTCATAAGAGTCTGCACCTATGCTCGAAGCTGATCAATCTATGCTCTCAGATTGTCAATGGTATCTTGCCCTAGCACATCATGCTCTGGTGCATCCTGCTTTGGCATATCATGTACTGGTGCAACCTGCTCTGGTAAATCCTATTGTGGTGCATGAACCCCAATCCCCTCACCACCAACCTGTCCAACTACTGGAATCTCAGTCTGAGTAACTCTCTGAACCCATCGTCTAATCAGGGGAACATGATCCTCAGGATCCTCATCATCTCCACCATGTGCTACAATAACCCTAGGGTCTGGCTGAATTTGTCCAAAATCAATACCTCTCCCACAACCCCCATCCAGTCCACTCACCCTGCCTCATGTCAATGGCAACCCTCTCGGTGATCTCATGCTTGCCCTGCCATGCTCCCTCCCACCCATAGGACGTGCTCTCTCAATCCTGCCAGCCGGTCCAAACGGTCCTCCATAGACTCTCAAATGACCTCCCCTCCGTCCAAGTCTCCTACCACCACCACCTCCATCCCCACCATCATCTCCACCTCCCCTAGCCTCATGAGAATCTCTAAGCTCTCATCTTCATCTATGTCTCCTACAAACTAGATCATCTGAATCATCATCATCATCTTTTGAGCTAGGAGGAGGATCTGTTGGATCGGTAATACGAGGAAATGGATGAGCTAATATGTACTGAGCATAATCTGCAGTAACCCCAGGACCAAGAATGTGTAATCTCATATCATAAGCCACTCTTGGAGTAGCAACAAACTCTGCACGAGCAATCTCAAATGACAAAGAAGGTCCCCAATCTCTACTATCTTTGTACTGCTGAGCATATATCGTCACACCAGTAGGCATAGGTTGGATGATACCAAACTATCTCAAAATGCAACCAATCAACTATCGCTCAACAATGAAAGGTGTCCAACCAATGAGATATCTACTTTGCATGATTAATGGTAATGTGTGTGCATCATCCATCCATGGCTCACAATCAACATATGGTCTCCAAGTAATGTTGTCCAATGAATCAAGAACCCATCACCAATACTCCATCTTACCCAGCTTATGCTGAGTAAGGATACCTACATAGAAATATACATATGGCTGCCTCTCTCCCCGAACTTTGTGATGGATAGGCTGCATAATAGCAATGTGCTCCCAGCACCAGATCTGGAATAAAGTGCATCCTATAGACAAACTCGCACTCTCATCATACACTACCTAGTGACGATCATGATATAAGTGTGCCAGCATGCAAACACCCCAAGCATATCAAGTACAATGCTGCATCATACTCAGGAGAATCTCACCCCAACCAACCGAAAAATGTAGTGATCTCTTATCAGGACATATAAATCCTCCAATCAGACTAGCAAGAATAACATGAAGAGCCTCATAATACATCACCATATCTACCCATCGGATCTCTCCTCTACCAATTCTCTCATCAACAAACATGACTCTACAAGCCTCTATCCCAACCCGATCCTGATAATCATACTGCACAAGCTCGCCAGTCACTATGATGTGCAAAATCCTGTAGACATCCTCAAGAGTCACACTAATCTCACCCGTCGACAGGTGGAAAGTGTTATGCTCGTTGTGCCATCTCTCGGCCAACGCCATCAATAATCCTCTATTATGCGTAATCTCAAGAATATACAATAAATGGCATAAACCACAGGCATCTATATGTCTAATCTCAGCCTGGGTCAACTTCGAAACTAAATGACGCACTGCCGGTAATTTCTCTCGACACTGGAGAACATCAAGTTTCTCCTATTTTTCAAGAGAAATCAACTCAATCATCAAATCTATCTATCTATCAAATCAAAACTGAATCATCAAATCAATCTATCTATCAAATCAAAACTGAATCATCATCTATCTATCTATCAAATCAAACTAAATCAAATCATCTATCTATCTATCAAATCAAACTAAATCAAATCCCTATCTATCTATCAAATCAAATCAAAGCAACTTATGCTATCAAAACATTTTAAAACCTATCAATCATGGTTTTCTATCAAACATTGAGTTCACTCAAAACTTTGCTAAGCTCTTACATCAGAAACTAAATCAGTTTCTTAAAGCTACTCTATCAATCAAGCTAATCAAAGCTACTCTATCAATCAAGCTAATCAAAGCTATTCTATCAATCAAGCTAATCAAAGCTGCTCTATCAATCAAGCTAATCAAAGCAATCCTATCAATCAATCCAACAATCAAAACTATCTATCGATCTATCAATCACACAATCACTCAATCAAGACCCTATTTCATCATCAATGCATATTAAACACGTTAAATCTAATCATCAAAGTGATTTTTAACCTTTGCACTTATCAAAAACATCAAATTTGAGCAAAAGTGCTATCCTATTGAGCATTTGTGCTAAACTACAGCAAATGCGCTAAATCTAAAAGTATTTGAGCTAACCTAATGCATATGCGCTATCTTTTTGAACAAATGCACTAAATCTAAAGACATTTGCACAAACCCATGCAAAAGTGCTACCTTATTGAGCAAAAATGCTAACAAACGAATCATTTGCACTATCCTATGCATAAATGCTAACAACTTTAACATATGCGCTAACAAAATAGACATTTGCACTAAAACATGCATTTGCGCTAATCCTAAATCCATTTGTGCTAAAACAAATTGCAAAAGCACTAACCTAATGCCGAAAAAATTCAAAAACACGCCTAAAACATGAAAATTTGAACGAAAACTTGCAAACAAGGCTCAGGATAAGATACCTACCAGATATCCATGCTCGATAGGTTGTTGGTAACGTCAAACACACTCAAATCGATGATTCTCCATGGGAATCACCATTTCGCCACCTCAGCAAGAATATTTTCTCCACAAGCTGACAAGGATAACAATGAAATTAAAATTAGCCTTGGTTAATTTTATATTTACTATTTGAAGAGTAATTAATTTCAAACGGGGCAATTTAATTTGTTTTTTACAAATGAATTTAATTGACTAAATTTTTATCAATTATCATGAGATCAATCATTCAAAACAAAATTTACGACAATTTCACGATCAATCTCCTGAGGGGGCACACAATCAAGATTTTTTATCTCTATCAGGTGCATTATCGAGACTTGATTTAATCTTTGAAACAATGTTGTCTTGACATTATTTCAAAGAGGGGCAAAATGTATACACATAAAATTGGCTATGAGCAATTAAATAAATATTTTATATTTATTTAATAATTATTCTTCTATTAAATAATTAATTTGAAAAGATTAATCTATTTAATTCATTTTCATGTCTTTCTATTAATTAATATTTTATTAATTAATTCATTTATCATATTCCTCTAATTAATTAAATATCTAATATTTAATTATTCTTCTAACCAAGTTAATTAAATATCTAATATTTAATTATCTTCTCCAAACAATTAAATATCTAATATTTAGTAGTTCTTCTCCTATCCTACAGTCTCAAATATTAAATAATTTCTTAAATTATTTTATCTTTCTTATCCAACTCACCCTTCATCTCCACTTCATCTTCCCTTTTCCAACTCATCCATCATGTGGCTAAGGAAATTAATATTTCTTAAATATTAATTCATCATTTATCTCCAACTTCCAAAATTCAATGAATATTGTGTATGTACACATATTTCATGACCTTCTCCTATGTTCTCTCCAACATCCCTACATCTTAGGAAGGACTTGAGTCCACTTGTCCTCTCATGCCTAAATTTCCTCCAACCATGTAGTACCCCTTCTCGATCGGACTTATTAGACTAATTTTGTGTTGCAGTTTACTATTCAGTTGACACTTTATTGCTCGTCATTTTGCAGACGTATTTGATATTATTTCATGTTTATCTGGATATTGGATGCATGAGTTACTTTCAGTATTTCAGTATTGGTGATTTCATTGATTATTGCTTGCACTGACATCTTACTTTATCTAGGCGATGTGTCATATATATGTTGCGTGTTTGCTATTGTATTGGATGCAAGGGGACGATTTTCCTTCACTCGTTTCGATGAGACAGGGAACGTCGCAATTATCCTTCATCGGTGTGCATGCCGTGTATTCTATATTTATATGCATGCATGTGTGCTTCGGTGATGCAGGATATTGCAGGTACAAGTACCGGGTAGGTACGGGGTATCGTCTCCACCTGGCTTCACAGGTCTGAGCGTGCCTTATATGTCCGATGGGAGTGGAGGAGATAGCTTTTGACCCTAGTCCTTACCTCAGTCTATTATTGTGAGTGCCGTCAGTCAGTCGTTCATCCCTTTTGTTCGAATTTTGAGTCTTTTTACTTTCCTCGATTTGCGTGCCATAGTGGTTCGGTTATTTATTTAAAGTTTAAGTTGTCATTATTTGTTGGCTTGAGCGATTTATTCCTTATTATGCCTTATGTCTTGACTCAAGCTTAATTGATTAGTTATTAGATTTTAACTTTTAGTTGCTTATTTTGGCAAAGTAATCGTGTTTAGATCCAACGGAAGAAGTAGAATAAATTAGTTAATTGCTTGTAATATATGCAAATAAAGCTAACTCATTGTTTTTCCTATTTAGTAGAAAAGTTGATTTAATTGATATATATGAAAAATGTAATTTTCAAAAAGAGGGAATTTTCATTTATTTGTTTTGAGGAATATGAAAAAAAGAAAAAAGAAAAGAAAAGAAAGTCAATTGTGGGATTTTAATATTTTTTTTAAATAGAAATATTGCAACCTAGAAAATTAGGTTAAAGAGATTGTCTTACTAAATTATTTTGGAGGAGATTTTGGGGCTTATGCTTATTTGGAGGAGGAAGAAGAAATTCTGGAAAAAAAATTGCTTGAAGGGTGGATTTGGGTTTGAACTAGCTGGGATTCCTGCTGAAGCATACCATTCCTACTTGGAAATCATAGAGGTTGGTTGAATCCTTGCTTATTTCAACAAAAAATCCTTGCTTTCTTCCCATTTTCTGTTATTTGTTTAAAAGCTTGAATTGTGAATTTTGGGTGTTGGGTGTTTGTTTGTCATGGGTTTGTGGAAGAAAGATTCTATCAATTTGTTATCAAATTCAAACTTAATCTCTCTCCATGTAATTTCTTAACTTAATTTGTGTTGTTTCATCTTTGTTTGTGCAAGAAATTTCTTGGTTTATTATGCTGTTTGTAATTAGAAATTTTGTTGGGTTTTAGTAGTGTTATGCTGGCAAAATTTTGCCAAGCATTCATAAAATACCTCTCCCTAGTAATTTCCAGTTTAAAATGATGGTTATGAGTTAATTTTTCCCTTGTTCATGCTTGTTGGGAGCCAAGAAATTCAATTGGAGGTTAGAGATTAATTCTATTCCCATTTAATTTGAATTTTAGAGTGAAATGGGCTGATTTGAATGAAATTTTATTGCCCCTGTTTTGTCTCAGAAGATTTTGTATTTGCTGGTAAAATTTGGCATTACCAGTGACTTTTAATTTATCTTTTGTTTGTATGTTTGATAAAAAAAATATGGTGGCTGGGAAATTAATGGTTAATTTTGTTTTAATAGAGGTTTTCACCTCTGTCTCTGTTTTTAGTTTCTCTTAATTTTGTCTCAGGCGTTTTTGTCCAAAAATGAAATTTAAATTGTTATTTAAACAAAAAAATTGAAAGCAAAAATTTGATGTTAATGGTGTTTGGGATTGGGGGCGGTGGCGGGGAGCTGGGCTCAACCCAGCCACACTACTCCCCTCTCCCTGCAACTCGCTGCTTTCCCCAGACTGAGGATGCAGCAAGCGCTGCATTCCCCAGTCTGGGAATAGCAGGCTTGCTGCGTGGGAGCTTGGGGGCCCCACGTTGGGGTTTAAATATTGTTTTTGTAACATTTTTTTTTAGTTTAAAAAAAAAAACGAAAATGATATTATGTTATGTTAGTGGTTTAAATAAAATCTTTAGTGTTATTTTATGTTTAATATTACGTGATAAAATATTGTTATTTTAATAAAAATAATAATATGTTATCATTTAATATTAAATAATAATATTAAGTTAGTTGTTAGTTTATAATGTTAGTAGATTAATTAATTATTCCTCGTCTTAGTGATTAGCATTTAATTGCTTTATATTTTGAAAATAAATAGAATAATCTGGAGGTTAGCATTAACGTTGGAAAAAAAAGGAAGTTGGATTAAATTTATTATTAGTGTTTGTTATCCAAGTATTATAAAATAATCGTATGATGATTGTATTCGTCGAATAGATGTTATTTTGGAATTATTTTATATTAGCTTGTATACATTTGTTTAATTTGATTTTAAATGTTGACTGCTTAAAGAAAGATTGCTTGTGTAGGATCTTGTGTTTTTAATAATTGCAGTCTAGTTGTTTTAATGTCATCGCATTATGTTTAAAATTGTCATTATGTTGTCGATGTTTACCCTTGGTCAGGTGTCGATGTTCAAACCTTGAGGAAGTGGGCTATTATGTGTTATGTCCCTTATGGTCAACCCTGGGTTTGTGACTGTGAGTCCTCCACCTGTGTTATGTCTGGATAATTTATGGTTGTTAGTCCACCATAGAGTTCTCATAGATAGTCTTATCCAGTTAGTGACCTAGTAGAGAGAGTGGCTTTCGGGCGGGGGCCGCACCCAAAGTGGATGGCAGGATAACCCCTCGAAAGTCAGTTATTAAGTGATAACCTAATAATTTGTTTAGGGGGTGGGTAGTTATTAATTTAATTAAGATAATGCACCCCGTACACGGTTGAGTGCTTGTATAGGCTCAAGGTGTTTGGGAAGGCCTGGAATGGCAAACCTACCACCTTGTCCTCACGAAAGGATGGTAGGGTCCGCATGATGCTTAGATGGAGCCAGGGGTTCGGGAGAGGTTACAAGGATAACCCATGATGGGGGCCGGGACCTATGGAGACCTACCTAGGGTAACCATGTTAAGCCATGTGATGACACTCTCTCTCTAGGGTCGCTAGTGTTTTGTGAGTCGAGTCACTTGTGTACTACGGAGTCATGTGTACTGTTGTACTTTTCTTGCTTGCTTGAGGGTCGTTTGCTATCTCCTAGCACGGTGGGGTGGTTCCATTTTGGGACCACATGGTCGGGTGGTAGTGCCACTTCCCATCGGATATCTTGTTCCTACCTTCGCGTGAGGATTGGCTTTGCCGGTGCATCTTGGTTCTTGCTTCGTGTTGCACTTATGTTCTTGATTTTGTACCTTGAGGCCCGTGTGGTCATTGTATCAACAACTTGTAACCTTTGTATTTTATTGTTCTATGGAAGCCATGTAATTCATGGATTATTGTAATTTAAGTCATGGGATGTATATTGTTTCAATTATCTTTCCTATTATGTATAAATGAATCATTGGAAGTATATATGTTGTAATTCTTTAAGCCTATCTTTTGGAGATCAATTTATGAATATGAGTTATTTCATCGTTATTGACTTTCCTTAATTTAAATGGATGATTGGATTAATATTGTGATGTGGTTTTATTTTGAAGTAATCTTCATTGGTAACCCTTTAGGATGTAATGTTAGTCTTCCGCTTATGTTATTATTGTGCAAGTTATGATTATTTCCTTTAATCTTTAAAAAAAAAAAAAAAAATTATTGCGCCTTTTAGTCGCCTTATTGTGTTGCTATCCTTTAGGGTTCCTGGCGGGGCATTACAAACTATCCCTAGATTCTCTCAGTCAGCAACCCAGTCAAGGTGAGATGAGTGACATTTGTCTTCTCCTTCCCCCTTTCTCTCAACCTTCACCTTTTCTCACAACCACCCAAATATGTAGATCTGATCATGACCGTTGATCTGAGCCACATCATCTAATCCTCTCAAAGTCTATAAAATCAAGAGCTTTAGTTGAGAGTGAGTGAGTCTTCAAATTAATCATATGCATTTGTGAGTTTTTGAAGCAAATAGCAAATAGAAATAGCAATTATCATATAGCATTTTAGCATAATCATGTAGCATTTGCATATCATGGCATCAGTTAACTACAAGTTATCAATTCATTCTTCATATGCCATCTTGGAGGCCATCAGTGCATTGTCTGAGAGCACACCATCTGCAACCAGGAACAATAGAGTTAGGACACAATGAGACATAAATCATGAAGGTAAAATAATGTTTTATTTTAATATGTATTTCATTTAATTTCATTGGTTGAATTTGGATTTCCTGTATGCATTTCCATTTGTATTTTGTGAAACTAGTTTATTATAGGTAACATTCTGAGGATGAAATTCAAGCTCACACAAAGGCTATTGATGATTCTTTACTAATTTTGTAGATGACTGCACCGACGTGCAAGGTGGATCACATTGTTGGGTCTATAGGTAAATTGGACACATTTTCCAAATTCATTTCTTTTAACATTCAAATTGTAGATAAGATAAATGAGGAGACCATTAAGGAAAGAGTTAATAAGGAGAAGGATGATTTATTTGATAAAACAATAAAGGATTGTACAGGACAAATTGATTCATTGTTACCGGCATTGAACTCCACCATTCTGGAATACAATGAATTGTATAGGGAAGCATGCAAACCTCACCACCTAACAAAAGATATTGATGAGAAAATTAAAAAAAACACAGAAAGAAATTGATGATATTGCTGACAATATGATTGGTTCTTCAGAACTAACATCATTTTTGGATCAAGAGATGGCTACTTATGAAGAGAAGACTAAGAAATTGGAAAGAGAAAAATCAAGGTTGAAGATGAAAACTCGGGAGTTAAAGAACAAGCTTGGTCCTAGATTGGATAATTTGTTAACACACCAGAATGAGCTATCTAAGGCAACTATTCAAGGAGAAAGATCACTGGAGCAGCAGATGCATTATCTCACCAGGATGATCCGGCAGATAGAGACTGTAATTTATGATAGTACAAAGTTTTTGCAAGGTCTTAACTTGGTTTTGGCTGACATTTTTTAGATTGTACATAACCGGCTACAAGTTTCTAGGTAAATTTTGATTTTTTGATACTTTTGACATCCTTTGTCATTGATGTTAAAGGTGGAGTTGTGTAATGAGAAAAATATACAAAAGGAGATCATTTGCTCAGGGGGAGCACTCTCAGTCTTAGATTTCAAATTTTGGATATCAGTTTTGATTTTTGTCATGAGTGTTTCCATCGATGCCAAAGGGGGAGATTGTTGGCATTATACACTCAGATGAGAATGGTTGATGTTGTCATTTATGGTAACCAACTGGTAATAGGGTTCAAAGGTTCTACCAACAATAGACTTCACCTACCAACACTGGCAGTCACTTCAAGGTTTATTCACACCGGCATCCAGTTACACCAACAATAGATTATATCGGCAGTCCAAGATGAATTGGAAATAATATTGTTTATGAGAAATGTATTATAATATAATATTATATTTGTATAGCCAACATGATGTATTGTAAAGACTCATATAAGTATGAGATCTTGTAGGTCATTTGAATTGTGTGAGTGTATGTATGTATGTATGTATGTAAGTGGTATATGAGAGAGAATAATTGTATATGCATTTTGACGTATTTATCTTTAGAGCGAATAAGAAGTAGAGCAGAGAAAAGCAAGGTTTTGGAAGAGGTACCAGATAGATCTTAAACCGGTACTGAATCCAGCATTGCAGATGTTATTTTGAGCAGTACATTGTTATTGGATTTAACCATCCAATTGTGTAGTCAGTGAGACTCTGTTTTTATATTGAGCAGTAAGCTCTAGGCAGTTGGCTTTCTTGCATGTACAGGCACCTATTGTACTAAGTAATATTTATTCATATTGGCCAGTGAGTAAATATTGTGGGTCACAAATCCCACCGAGGTTTTTCCCTTATTGGGTTTCCTTGCCAAAAATATCTGTGTTATGGTGTGCATTGATGCTTATTCTTTTGTTTCTCTTTACTGCATTATTATTTTCTTACCAGTATATTAATTTGGATTGTAAAGTTGCACATAAGTTTAAATATTTCATCTATTGGTCAGACACTGATTCACCCCCCCCTCTCAGTGTCTTTGGGACTAACCAAGTATCTAACAACCTTCTATCAAACCCCAGTTTTAGAATTAAACATGAAATTGAGATAAATGTAATTGAAATGACTAAAATGAATTATTCTCCTTTTGAGGGAGATGCTAAATTATGATTGAAAATTGAATGATTATACCTCCTTGTGAAGTTTTGCTTGCCTCCACATGGAATTAGGGTTCCATGAAATAGGATGTAGATCTCCATTTCAATGCTTGAATCTTGACTTTATTGTTTTTTTATTACGGGAAAATTAGGTTTTGAAGGGATCCCAAAACCCTTTACAAAAGATCCTTAAAAGATAAGAGCATTAAGAAACAAGAAAAGACATTCTGCAAAAAAAACTAGCACAGTTCTAGGCAAAAACCAGCATAAAAGCCCAACAAAACCAACAACATCCAGCCAAAATAGATAAAAGACAAAAGACAAATTACTTAATGTTTTTAAGGGCATTAGCCAATTTTTTGCTAATCCCTTGCAAATCTTTAATATTATCCCTGAGAATAGGGATTTCCTTGGAAGAGGCCAAAGCAACTTTTTTCATACTCGCCCTAGTCCTTTTTGTCGCACTACCAGGAGCACTTCCACATTCCCTACCTCAATAGCATCCTCATCAACATCTAGGTCCACAACAGGTTTGGAAGTGCTGGAGCCATCAAGGAACTTGGCAATTTCCTCCAAATTCCTGGTCACAAAGGTAAGGATATCCAGAATCATAACCAAAAAGTTCTTCATGGTTGTTTTTCCTTCCTCCAGCTTACAAATCTGAGCTTCCAGCTTCTCCACTTTTTCCTCCATAACCTTTTTCCACTACTTCTAGTTACTTTCATCTTTCTTTCCCTTCTCTTCCTATTGTTTATCAATTTTTTCTAGATTCTTGATTCTTTCTTATACCCACCTATCAAAACCCATTCGAGCCTCGGACTAGTTTTTGAGTTTATCCAGAATAATTCCATCTCCAGCTTTATCATGTTCCTTGCTCATTTCCTCCTTATCCTTCTCCTTCTTAGTTTACATTTCCCTTTCCTCCTTATTAATCTGATTATCTTGCTCCTCCATAGGCTGGTTGTTAACATTACCAATATTCACGCTGTAGGTAGGGCTATTCTGATCAGAAACATCCTTTGCTCCTCCTTCCTCTTCCCCCACTTCCTCTTCTTTCCAACTTTCCTCTCCATCAGACTCATCGGTCTCCATCTCACTTCCATCTTTTCTCATGTCCTCAGAATCAACCTTTTGTTTACCCATGTCCTCTGAATTTTCTTCACAACGGTTTTTTTAACCTTTTTGCTCTGTATCAACTCATCCTTACTAGGCCCACATTCCTCAATTTTCCTCTTTCCTTTCCTTGGTGACACCAACAACCTCTTATTTTCCTGGATAGCTAGAATCTTGCAATGCTCATAAATGAGCAAAATAAGGTTGTAATGAAGCACAGGCAAAGAAGGGTTCTTGTGATGCTTGTTCAGAGACCGCGAGAGAGACCTGAAAAGGTAATAGGGAAGAGAAATCCTCTTCTCATGTCTAAAGTGATTTAAAAGCACAAAATGGTAGGTGTGGACCCTGGTGAAATGACCCTCCACATTAATATATTCCATAATAGCATTAAGCACACAACCCCAAATTTTCTTGATATTAGAAGCATAGCTTTTCCTAATTTTTCTCTCTCCTTCTCTTTACATGGAAAAAGCTTTACTACATTATTAGACACTTTCAGGTCCCTAAAGAAGTTAAGACTAGAATGGGGCATACCTATGACCATCAAAATGAGTTTTGCATCTAGCTTGAATCTAACACCATGAATTTTGAAGGAGCCATCTTTCCAATTTTCAGTAATTTTGGTAACCGCTAGGTTTACTTTGCATTTATCATAGCCTACCAATTTTTGCATGAAATGCATCATGAATCCCTTCTCCAACTTTGTCCATACCTTAGGCATCTCCCGCCATCTGGAAATATTATCTTGACTTTATTTTTTCTCCAAGGCTTGAAGGAGGATAAAAATGCTCAATTTCTCTTGAATGCTCGATTTCTTGAGTTCTTGATGGATGCTTGATCTCTAGTGTATTCATATGATGTGTGTAGATTTTCAAATGAGAAGGGAAATCATCTTTATATACTTTCCTATCAAATTAATTGGCTAATTTTCCAACATAGGCCAAAACGGAGAGGAGAATCCCACCCAAACTTGAATTGGGAAAAAGGGTTTAAAGAGGACCCAAAATGAGGGGGACCAGGGCGTAGCCTATTTTGGGGTTAGAATCAAGTGCAGAACAAGTGCAAAGTCAAATTTTTTGATGTTTGTGATGTGTATGAGCATAATCAAGTCTTGAATCAAGCCAAGTGGTGCAAACTAAGGTGAAGACCCAAATGTGGTCAAAAATTGCAAGGGGTGCAGTGTTAGGATGCTACAGTTACCAATCCCTTGGCAAAAGAGAGCAAGTAACCTCCAAGATAGAGTTTCCCTTACACAAATACCATGAGGAAGCAACAATGATATTTAAAGCTCATGTGAATGATCTTCAATATAGCAACAATGGAGTGTCTATCATTGTTGTGTGAGAGAGAGAGAGTGAAAATTTGTAGAGAAAATGGTGTGTAAAATCTAAGAGCCAAGTGAGAATTGAAGAATGTTGTATAGAATGGATGAATGAATGAATGAATGAAGTTCAAAATCTTTGCATTGGAGACAAAATAAAGGTTTCAAAAACCAAAATAGCAAGGTCAGAAGGATTCTCAATAACTGTGTTAGTTGGAAGAGGCGTTACAACCAAAACATGGCAAGTGTAACATTCCAATGGTCAATACAATTGTGGTCACAAGATGCTAGCATGTTGCATGGATGTTTATGCATGTTCATTTGTCTTGATCAAAATCAGACCTAACACTTAGGAAATCAATTTACTTAGAAAATAAGGAATGTTTTTATCTTATATAATTATCTTATATTTAACTAAAGGGAAGGTGTATGTGATATGGAATTATATAAGGATATGACATTACACATCTATATTTCTATAGGTGAGAAAATATAGTTTTCCACATTTTGGACCTATAAAATCTAGTAATATTTGAAAGAAAAAATTAAGGAGGAAAATTCCTTCATATATGTGTGCATGTCCTTAAAAATTTGTTGAATCTTAAAGCAATGATTGGAAGAAATAATTTTTTAATATATTCAAGTAAAGGTGAAAAAAGATTACAAAAAAGTGAGCAAGTCTCATAAAAAGATGCAATATGGAACATTTCACAACAAAGAAATAATGCGACATATTGATTTTTGTAATAAAGTTTACTAGCATATGAAAAAAAAATAGGAATCTATTTAATTTCATAAACATGTTTAAACATATTAATATAGATAAATTAGGGCACCTTTAATAAAAATTGTTGAATAGTGAAACCAAATATATAATGGAAGTGTAAAATATTTGTATGTAGTAACTATTATATAATTTATAATAAATAGAGTGAATCTTGCATGCTTAAGAAAATGTTAAGGGGGGAAATATGTTTACACAAATACTTTGGTCTCTTTACCCACAAGAGAGAACTGTAAGAGTATTATGATCTCTTTGAACAACAGGGACCTAAATTTAGTTGTTCTTTTTAATTTTTTTATTCAAAGGTTGTATTTATCTACTTTGGTATGAATAAGAATAACTTGAAGCTTTTATGGAAGGATCTTCAACCAAGAAAGAAACAAACTAAAAATAACATTTCAGCGAGTTAGTGGTTTGAATATGCAAAAAACCTTTATGAGAAAAAAATAAAAAGTTGACCCCCCTCCTTTGGTCAACACCACAACTAAGATTTTCACATTGCATGAAGTTGAGATTGGTAAAACAAATGACTTGGTTAAAATTCAAGTGGAGTTTAAAGTAGGAGATGATAACTCTCATGCCACAAATTATTAGAATATTCAACCACATCATTCTGAAAGGGTTCCCAATAGATTATACTTCTAACCTAGCAATACATATTTTTAGGAATGGCAATGTCAATAAACCCTCCAAATATAGAACCAATATGATCAACAATTTGTTTGCCAAATGATTTGACAATATGATTTAAAAAAGAATCAATAAATAGGTAAAAATAAAAGAAAAGTGTGCAAAAGGGAAAGCGATCTTTATGCCTAAATACTCTATGGTTGATCATGGCATCACCCTAAGGCACATCTTTGAAAAATTTTGGGGAGAAAGAGAATATGTGTTTGTTGTTTTGTTGACTTAAAAATGGATTTTAACACAATCCTTAGGGAAAAAATTTGGTGTAGAATGGAAGAAATTGGTATTCCTATGTATTTAAGAGTGGTTTTCCATGGACTTTATGAAGAAATTTAAGTCAAAATCATAAATTTGACATGAATTCCGAAATGTTTAAGGAGTGACATTGGAGTCAAGAAAGGGTGCCATCTTTCCCCTACACTCTTTGGTTTATATATCAAGACAAACTTGAAGAATGGTTGAATTAGCAAGGTGGATATGGTGTCCATCTAGGCAAGTTTACGATAAAGCTTCTTTATATGTTGGTGACCTTATTTTGACTGCTAAATCAACTCACAAGTTGTAAGATCACTTAGATGCCCTTGAAATTTTTTATATAGTTGTAAGGATGCAAGTCAACACTAGCAAGATGAAAATCATGATTTTCTCCAATAGTAGAAGGCAAAATTACCATACGCTCTTTTTCAAAAGAAATACTCTTGAAGTAGTAACTGAATACAAGTACCTTATGATTGACTTGAATAAGAAGCTTAGTTGGGAGGAGGTTGAAAAGTTTTATTTTCTCTCCAAAATAGATATAGAGAGGTGGAGTTATGGGATTGTAAAATTATTCAAATTAATTTTGGGTTTTTAGTGCTTTTGGTGGTGTTCTATTAGTGTGAATCGTGGGCCAACAACAAATCAAACTCAAAGTGGAAACAAATTGAAAAACTTCAAGAGTTCTTGATCACAAGAAAGTTCAAAATAGAGGTTCAATGTTTTAATGTGATTATGTAGTGTGAAATGGGGGTAGATTCTATTGAAACAATTGCTATGGTGTGTCTGATAAGATATTTAAAACTACCAGTTGCATGTTTTATTTCCATGCAACGAACCATTGATAGGCCGGTTATGTTCAAGTTGTTTGTTTATATGTAAATTATACCATTTTACATAGAAACAAAGTTGATAAGAGTAAGGAGAATTAATTATAGCATGCAATAGCAAGAGACATTTCATATACAAGGAAATAAGTATCTTATGATTATTGTAATGAGAATAGGATGTTAAAAGTTGGAAAATGTTTAAAAGAGTTTTTTTGAGGTTTGATGACCCAAAAAATCGGCAATTGTAAATAGGAAAATTGATGCATGTAGAAGAAGATTTTAGAGTTGTGTCAAGCGGTGCATGGCAGATATAGCAACATGAAAGAAGATAGACAAAATGCAATTAGTGTAGGTTTTGGCAAAGATAAAATTGCATTACAAAAGAATTATATATTTAGAAGAATGCAATAAACTAGATAAAGTGTAGCAATCATGCAAATGCTTATGTTTGTTTTGTAAGCAGATTGGTTGCACGTACAACTATTTGTATTCAAGCTTAGTATATGTGATAAATACCTGTAGGTAGGAAGATGTTAAATCAATGTAGAGGTGGTAGTAAAATGGAATAATACAATTCAATGGATGACATTTTAATAGAAAATGAAATTCAAAGGAGAATGTGATTGTTAAAGTGTTCCAAATCAATATGAAAGTCCTACAAAGTGGTACAAAAAGGTTGGAAAAAATGTTTGTAGATGCATTCAAGGTGGGATCAGATGGTAAAATAGTCACCTTAATTGTGAGATGGATCTTGGAATATAATAGATGAGTGACTTTTTTTAGGTATGCAAGTTGTCCTCTTGTTAGTTTGGTTGAACTGTGAAAGAGCATGCACATTACAAAATAGTATGTAATATTAGAAATAGCTAAAAAATGGAGTGCCAACAAATATTAATCATATAGATTACATAGTGAAGAAGAAAAAATATAAAAGGGATGTCTGACAAAATGTGTAGGACGAATTTAATGTATATATCTAATTTTTCAAAAACTTTTATACTAGGTTGGCGAGGAGAATAGTTGTTGCCTGTTTGGTTGGATTGTTTTCCTGGCAGTTTGGCTGAAGTGTGAAAGAGGATGCAACTTAGAAAATAGTATGTAAAAGTATAAATATTTATTAAATGTAGTTTCAAAAAACTCAAATATAATGAATTATATAGTCAAATTAATAAATGGAGAAGAGATACCTGACATAATGTGTAGAAAGCTAGCAATACATTATCCCATTCTGGGATATTTTAAAATGAAGGATGCAGGGAAGTATTTTCCCTGCATTGGGAAGAAACTTTTTACGAAATATTACATTAATAAGTTGCAAGGAATGCATGAAGTATAAAAAGTGGAATGAAGTGAAAATAATTCCTTTTGAATGGTAGAGGGAAGAAGCGAACATACACTGTTATTTTTGTAATATCTTGTAGTGTAATAGAAAGAAGAGCGATGTTCAGTTTTCTAAAATGCAACACTCTGACAATTGTTTAATAATAAGTGTAAAAAATATATCAGAATTGTACATGCAAGATTGGAAATGGGAAAGAATATATCGTGGGAAAGGATGCAAAGAATGGAAAACCAAGCGGGGTTAGTAAAGGGTACCTGACATAGTTGCTTTAGTGTTTGCAAATATTGTGAGAAGGGGACATGCATGGTGTAGAAGATAATAGAAAACAATGGAAAATGTATTGAAGTATAGGTAAGCCAAAGTTCAAATGAAAATGTGTTGTTAGTGTCAATTCATGAATAATGTGATTTTAAGAGAGTATAAATATTTAATCTAAGGTGTACTTGCAATGGTTGTAGTAGAAATAGGTGGTTAGAGAGTTACCTTGTGAGTGAGTAGGAGGGAGGTTGTATTAACTGCAAAAGAAAGTAAAATATTAGAATAAAGAATGCAAAAAGTGGCAAATACTTATAATTAGTAATTTAAAAAATAAGTTAAGAAAGTAAATGGAATACTTGGTGAAATGTGGAATAGATTTGAAGGATATTTGTGAAATAGAAAAACTCATTTAGTTTACTTGGTCAAAAGGATTATTCATCCATTGAACAAGGAGACATTAGAAGGAGTAACTTTGTGAAGTTGCAAAGAACATATGAAGCATGAAGATTGAAATGAAATGAAACTGTTGGCTTTTAAATGGTACCAAATGGGAGCATACGTACGTTGTTATTTGTTTATAGTTATTTTTGTGATACAAAGAAGATATATGTTTAGTACGTGTAAATGAATCGGTGTGGTAGTGTAGAAAATTATAAATAGCTAGGAAATGGACTCTTAACAAATATTAATGCCATCGATTATATAGTGAAAACTAAAAATTAAAAAATAGATACCTAAAAAAATCTATAGGACGCGTTCAATGTATATATCTATTTTTTTGGAAAACTTGTATACCTAGGTGGCTGAGGAAAATTGGCCCGACCACTTTGGATGAATTGTAAAAGAGGGTGGAGCTTAGAAAATAGTATGTAAAACTCTAAATAGATATAAAATGGAGTTTTTATTGCATAGTGAAAATTAATAAATGGAAATCTTCCATGTACTTACCTTGGGATTCCTTTCTTTGTTAAACAGGATAAGATTGGTTTTTGGGATAAGATTATTTTGGTCATTTCTAAAAGAATTCTCTCATGGAATCATAGATGGTTAACTTTGGCGGGTAAAATTGTTCTCATCAAGTCTGTTTTGAATGCTGTTCCCATATATCTCATGTCTGTTTTGAAGTCCCCAAAAGCAACTATTGTTAGTTTATAGGATACTCTTAGATATTTTCTTTGGAACAATAATAAAGATGGCAAGAAGAAACTCCCTTTAGTTGCATGGGATAAGGTATGTTTGCCTAAGGAACTTGGTGGAATAGGAATTCAGAGTCTGGAGAATCAAAATTTAGCCTTTAGTGCTAAGTTGGTTTGGAAATTATATGACAAGCCTAGCTCCTTATGGGCACAGATTATGTTTGCCAAATATTTAAATAATGGACTGAGAGAGTACATTTTTAAAGTCTCAAATTTGCCTTTGGGTTCTACTATTTGGAATTTCCTTTGTAAATGTAGATCAGTTATTTTGCCTCATCTCCCATGGATTGTTCATAATGGTAGAAAGGTCAGATTCTGGGATGAAGTATGGAATGGACACACACCTTTGGTGAATATTAGGGATTGGTCTCCTCTGATCACTATTCTTTCCTCCCTTTGGGGTGTTTTTGTAGCATATTATTTTAAAATTGTGACTAGTGGACCCCTTAAGCTAGCTAGATGGAAGTCGATTGATTTCTTAGATGTTGATCAAAGCATGAAATTAGATTTTGAGAATATTTTGGGGGATAGAATTGTATTTCTTTCTGATTCTGAGGATGAACTTATTTGGACAAAGAATATTTCTAGTAAGTACACTATTAAAGATGGTTACAACTCTCTTATGATTGATAAAGATTTATCATCTTGGCCTTATAAGTTATTTGGCATTCGGCTTGTCTTCCTAAAGCTGGAGCCTTTGCTTGGTTGGTAGTTCAAGATAGAGTCCTTACAGGTATGAGACTAGACAAGCTTGGTATTACTATTGTTTTCCCTTGTGTCCTTCGTAACAAAAATTTGGAATCTTCTTCACACCTGTTCCTACTGAAGAGGGGAAAATAGATTTGAAGGTCAAATGATCAAAACATAACAAAATAAACATGTAGAATGCTAAAATATCATTAAAAGACCATTTCACCTTGCTATTTTACCTTCTCCTTCAGATTGAGCTTGATGAAGTGAAGGCGCCCCTTGATAATGCTCCACTTGATGTGCTCCTTTCATTGCTGGATGTGGATGGCTCTCCAATGTTGTGAACAAATGGAATGGATTTGAAAAATGATAAGAATGAGATGATCAAGTTGCCAAGATGATTTCCTAGGCTCAGAAGGGTAGCATAAACTTACTGGATTTCAAGATGTTTTGAATGAAGGGATGGAGCCCTATTTTATAGGAAGAGGAGAGGAAAATGGATGGCTAGGATGAATTCGAGATGAAGAGCTAAGATTTACTTGTGAGCTCACACAAGGTCTAAGAGAGGGTGTGGAGACCAAGAAATATGCCTTAAAGGCATTTCGTATCTCCACACTCCACAAGATGCATTGGAGGAATTAAAAATTCTCCAAAAAAGGATATCATGGGGATTGGAGGAATAAAAAGGAATTAAAAATTCCTTGGGAGAGGGGATGCCTAGAGGAATGTGTGATTTCGAAAATCTTACATTCACCTAGGAAAAGAGCATTTGAAGCTAGCGGCTGGATGAAAAGGACAAAGAGTTGACTTTGTGGCTAATCACGTCGATTAACCATTAACGACTCATTAGGAGGGGGATTAGAGGAAATGTTAGGTGGGATTAATATTTGTAGGAGATTTTGACTAGGAGAGAGAATGAGTGGAGGGAATAAAAAATTAGAAGAATAATGTTAAGTGAGTTTAGGGAGTTTCCAAAAGAATGAATTAAGAAGATGATTTGTAGGAATCATGTAGGTTAACTAATTAATTGAAATTAATTAGCTAAGAGGAAGATTTGTGAGGATTTGATTTTTTAAGAAGAATAAAGAAAGGGATTGATTTATTAAATAAATCAATCATATGCTATAGTGACAATATTAATTATATTTAATTTTTATTGAGAGGAATTTGAATTAACATAATTAATTAATTAATTATGTGAGGAATTAAAAATAATTAAAATAATTATTTTTAAGTGTCTACATTTTGCCCCTCTTTGAAGCGAGGTGTGATGACACATTGATTCAAAGAATAATCTTGTTTTGATGTTGATATTTGTCTGATAGGATGCCCCGACTCTTGATTGATAGATTATGGTATGGTGATGCCCCCTCGGGAGATCAATTGAGGTATTTGATCTTTGGAGTTTTGCGAAATTGATATCTCGATAGATTTGATTTGATTCAATTGATAAGATCTAGATTCAATCTGGTTTCAAGAAGAATTCATCCTGTATAAGACAAAGATGATCAAAGTGTCTGGTTTCAGGAAGGATTCATCCTGTATAAGACATGATTTATCACAATATCTAGTTTCAGGAAGAATTCATCCTATATAAGACATGATCAGAGTGTCTGGTTTCAGGAAGGATACATCCCATATAAGACATGATTGATCACAACATCTAGTTTCAGGAAGGATTCATCCTATACAAGACATGGTCAGATCACAACGTCTGGTTTCAGGAAGGATTCATCCTGTATAAGACATGATTGATCACAATGTATGGTTTCAGGAAGGATTCATTCTGTATAAGACATGATCAGATCACAACGTCTGGTTTCAGGAAGGATTCATCCTATACAGGACATGATTGATCACAACATCTGGTTTTAGGAAGGATTCATCCAATATAAGACATGATCAGATCACAACATCTGGTTTCAGGAAGGATTCATTTTGTATAAGACATGATCAGACCACAACGTCTGGTTTCAGGAAGGATTCATCTTGTATAAGACATGATCAGAGTGTCTAGTTTCAAGAAGGATACATCCTGTATAAGACATGAATCAGGACCAGAATTGATTATGTGAGGAAAAAAATAGAGGAAGAAAAATTAAAGTGGAAGGGATAGATGAGGAACAAATATGAAGCAGTCGTGAGGTATTTGGAAAGAAGAATACGAGATGCGAGACCACGGAGGAAAATGGGGGCAATTGAGAACTCCATGGGATTATTGAGTTTAGGATTTGATGGATGATGGTGAGATTTTGTGCACAACAAATGTGGAGAGCCAACTTAGTTTGATGTTGCCCTGAGTGACTTGCACCATTGATTATAGAAATTAGGATGCCATGAGAAATGCAGGGTGTGGACTGACTCTGTAGACAAACGGGAATTTCTTGCACACAACAATGTGAGTGTTAAGAAACACTAATATAGAGTTGTGGGTTCGTGCAAGGAAACCCTCAAACACACCGATACCTCTTGTACATGAAAAGGTAAGTGTTGATAAACACTAGTACCAGGCTACAGATTTATACAAGAAGGATCCAAAACATGCCATACTATGAAATATGCCCCAGTATGCACCTATCATAACGTACCTAGATATGGAAGAACCCAGGTAGTCATAAATAGTGGCAGTCATAGGGCAAAAGATGCAAGCCTATATGAAAAGATCTAACAAAATCTAACAAGTCTCTTCCTTGGGACCACATGATACCTCTAGCCAAGAGTAGAACTAGGATGGACTTGGGATTGTTTCTCAAGACTTCTTGAAGCTTACACACAGAGGCATAAAATCTTAGTTTCAATGGGACATTCCTTGTTCATGACTCAGGCGAAGACTTCATCATCATACACATGTTTTATTGGGAGGCAGAAAAGAAGGAATGTTGCGCATGGGTGGGCTAGATGGCAGATGATTTGTAGTATCGACATGATAGACAGTGGATCCGGTTATTTACCTTGGTGTCTGCACAGAGGTTTTCACCAAGGTACTTGTCCATAGTGCCACCAAGTGGTTTTCACTAATGGATGAATTGTTTTTTCTTTCTTTTTCTAGTTTTTTAATTTTTTTGTGTCATAAGGTGCCTGTTTGCTAGGTTTTCACCAAAGTGACAATTTTTTCAGGATCTTTTTCTCTTTTTTTTTTTTTAATTTTTCTTGATTTTTTTTTTTTTTGACAATTTAAGACTTTCTGAGGACTAAGCATAAAATCTTTTGAGGTGCATGATATTCATTGGATCATCCAAAGGATCACCTTCAAGAGTAGCCAACTGATAAGCTCCTGATCCATATTTCATTGTGATTACATATGGTCCAAGCCAATTAGGCTTGAACTTGCCTTTCTTTTCTCTTTCTTGTAGATTTTTCTAATTTTCCATGAGGACAAGATCACCAACTTGGAATTCTCAGGTTTTGACTTTTTTATGATAACTCATGTGCAGACGGTTTTGATATACCCAGAGATGATTCAAGGCCTTGAGGCACCTTTCATCTAACAATTCTAGCTCTTGTAAGCGGGCAATTATGTATTCTTCCTCTGGTAGAATGTTTTGTAGTGATACCCTTAGAGAGGGGATCTCGATCTTAAGGCGAAGGATGGCTTCTGAACCAAATACTAGGGAATAAGGAGTGGCACCTATGGGGGTGCAGATGGAGATGCGGTAGGCCCACAATGCAAGATGGATTTGGAGGTGCCAATCACAGCCTGCTTCATTGACTGTCTTTTTGAGGATTTTTATTAGGGTTTTATTAGAAACCTCAGCTTGGCCATTGCCTTGGGGGTAATATGGAGTGGAGAAGCAGTGTTGGATGTTGAATTTTTGGTAGAGTTCTTTGACATCCTAGTTCTTAAATTGTTTACCATTATTTGTGATGATAACTTTTGGGATGCCATATCGGCAGATTAGGTAGTTCAGGATGAATTTGGATATTTGCTTGTCAGTGGTGAAAGTAAGAGGGATAACCTCTACCCTCTTGGTGAAGTATTCGGTGGTGGTGATAATGAATTTATGTCCATTGGAAGATGAAGGGTGGATTTTCCCAATGAGATCAAGCCCCCACTGCAAGAAGGGCCATGGTGTAATGAATGGCTGCAATTCTTGTGACGATGCATGAATCTTGTTGCCATGTTGCTAGCAAGGGATGCATTTCTTCACATAATTGTATGCATATTCTTCCATTTTAGGCCAATAGTATCCTATTCTCAAAAAAATTTAACCAATGTGAGTCCACTTGAGTGTGCCCCACAGATACCCTCGTGTACTTCGCATAATGCCCATTCTGCTTCTTGTTTATCTAAACACCTTAGGAGGGAACCATCAAAATGCCTTCTAAACAAGGTGTCTACATGGATGGTGTAACAGGCACATCGGCAGATGAAGGTTTGTTGTTGGGTTTTGGTGAGATGTGGGGGAATGGTGTTGTCTTTGAGGAAAGCGAAGGTTTCTTGGTACCAAGGGGACTTGGGACCAATGAGAACACACACCATTTCAGACTCTGGTAGGTCGTATGCTGGTATAAACAATTGCTCGACCAAGAACTTACACTTCTGACTGTGTGTTGGCATTTGAAGAAGGGAGCCAATGGTGGCCATTGCATCTGCAACCCTGTTGTTTGTTCGTGGGATTTGGTCAAACTTGATTGTCGTGAAATGTTGCTTAAGATCTTCAACCATGGTATGGTAGGGAAGGAGTTTATCATCTTTTGTCTGGTATTCATCATTGACTTATTTTATGATGAGTTGGGAATCACCATAGACTTGTAATTCCTTTATTTTCCAGTGGATAGCCAAGCATAAACCTATGATGAGGGCCTCATATTCTGCTATGTTATTGGTACATGCAAAGGCTATCTTGTATGATTTGGGGATGCCATCTCCTTGAGGTGTGACCAATAATATTCCTGCCCCCAATCCATTTTGAGTGTAGGAGCCATCAAAATACAATTTCCATGTGGAGGATGTGGTAACAGTCATAATGAACTCATCTGGTAATTCTGTGAGAAGAGGATGGTCGCCTAGAAGTGGAGCTTCAGCCAACTAATCTGCAATGACTTGTCCCTTGATTACCTTTCGGTCCACATATTCAATGTCAAACTCGCTTAAGAGCATGACCCATTTGGCAGTTCTGCCAATGAGAGCAGCTTTGGACAAGAGATATTTAAGTGGATCAATTTTAGCAATTAATTTTGTCTTATTATTTAGCATATAGTGTCGTAGTTTTTGTGTTGAACACTAATGCCAAACATGCTCTTTCAATGGGGGTGTAATTGAGTTCATATCCTACCAATGTCTGACTGATGTAGTAAATGACGTGTTCCTTCCCTTGATCATCTGTTTGCGCCAATAATGCCCCCAATGCCACTGCAGTAGCACATATATACAAAATAAGGGGTTTTCCAGGAGTAGGAGGTATCAATACGGGAGGTGATGCTAGATATTCTTTTAATTTCTCAAAGGCCTTTTGACATAGGCAATCCCATTTAAATTATGTGTCTTTATGCAATAGGTGTGCAAATGGATGGCACTTGTCTGCTAGCTATGAAATGAAATGCCTGACAGAGTGGAGTTTTCCCTAGAGACTGCATAGTTGTCTGAGAGTTTTTAGCGGAGGCATTTCCATAATAACTTTTACCTTTGCGGGATCAACCTTGATGCCTCTGCGGGAAACAATGAATCCCAGTAGTTTTCCTGATGTGACACCAAACACACACTTTTTGGGATTTAGGTGCAGCTTGTATTTTTCCAGTCTTTCGAAGATCTATTTTAGAATGGGGATGTGTTCTTGTCTTGTCTTGGATTTTCCTAGCAAATCATCCATGTAGTCCTCCATAATTTTATGCAAGAGGTCATGAAAAATTGTTGTCATTTCCCGTTGATACGTAGCTCCAACATTTTTAAGGCCAAAAGGCATGACCCAGTAATAGAAGGTACCCCATGGTGTTGTGAATGCAGTTTTATGCTAATCCTCATCTTCTATCCTGATTTGGTTGTATCTAGAAAACTCATCCATTAGCGATAACATTTCATGTCCTGTTATAAGGTCCACAATCATGTCTATATTGGGGAGTAGGAAATCATCTTTAGGACAAGCTATATTTAGCTCTCAGAAATCTGTGCAGATGCGGATGCCCCCAGCAGGTTTGTCGATAGGTACAATGTTGGAGACCCATTCAGCATAATCTATTGGTTTGATAAATTTTGCGTCTAACAACTTTTGGAGTTCTGCCTTGACCAGGAGTGCAATATGGGGGTACATTTTACGCAATTTCTATTTTACAGGTTTTGCATCTGGGCGGACGGCAAGATTGTGAACCACCAAGGCAGGGTCCAACCCTGGCATATCGGAATAGGACCATGCAAAATTGATTTTTACCTCTGTAAGAAAGTTGATGAAATCTTGTTTCTCGATTTCTGTGAGGGATTTGGCAATGAGCACATTTTTCGGAATGACCTTGGTGCCCATGTTGATGCTATCTATTTCTTCTATCAACAAATTTGATTTGTCCTGTTGAAGGTAAGCAATGGTAGGGAGGTAAAATCCCTCATCGTCAAGTGCCTTTTCCAAGTTTTCACTTTCAGATATGCCCTTTGTTTTTATTTCTTGTTCATCCAAAGGTGCCTCAGGGAGGTTTTCACCTAGGGAATCATATCTTTTTCTTTTATTATCTTTTTTGTGGCTAAGGGCATTGACTTGACTACCAAAGTATCCCTTTTTGTGTAGTTGAATACCCTCGATTCTGCTACAATCTTCCATATTTTACGTTGTTAGGAGAGCAATGCGAGCATTATTATCAGTGTAGATATCTAAAGTGGGTTTGTCTCATTGGCCCCAGCCAATGAGTTCAGGATGGACAAGATGTAGCTCATGTGAAGTGGGAGGGGTTACGGGGGTGATGGTATTGATGTAAGCGTCCAAAAAGATATCTTTCTCATATTCATAAGGCATTTCATGGAATTCCTCTTCATCAGCGCTTTTGATATCCGAAGAAGGGCTAGAAGGGGCACCAACGATAGTAATCTTAGGCACCAGGGTGTACCCCAAGCCTCTGTTGTATCTGTAGGAGATAGGATTTATGGGTGTTTTTCTTCCTTTCTCCTCTGGTCCTAGGCCATGTCCTTTGTAACCCATTTTTTTAACTATGGCAGATGCTTTTGGGTACATTTCTTGGATATTCTTGTTGGATCTTCATCTTCTTCCCAGTACAGCCATGAAGAGATATCTTCTTCGAGGCTCTCGTTATCAAGTGGGCCCCATTGCTAGAAGGTGGTGTTTTGGCATTGCATGACTAGTTTTGGGTCCTTTTTTATCTCTTTTGGTTTGCCAAATGACTTAGGAGAGAGAGGGAGGTTGCCTATTAATAAGACGTCCTCTAATTTGTATTCTCCACAACCATTGTCCAAGATCTTGATTTGATTATCTGGTTGGGATGATGTGGAGGCAACATTTGATGTGTTAGATGGAGGCATTGGCGAGGGTCTATTTAGTGGGCAATGATATGGATGTTTCCCCTCTAATAGTTTGCAATATTGAAAAGGTTGGAGATCACCTTTGATAGTGATCTCTCTTCTGTTATAGGGGAATGTGATGCATTGGTGATAGGTGGAGGGTACGGCCTACAAGGAATGAATCCATGGCCTCTCGAGGATAATGTTGTAGGCGAGGTCAAGATCTAGTACTTGGCAAGGGGTTTCAATTGTAATGGGGCCTACTTGAAGAGGTAAGGTGACCACGCCCTTTGAAATTCTTTTTGCATCATCATATGCCTTTATTATGATCCTTCCTAATGTGTCTATCAGATCCTCAGAAAGTCCCAATTGTTTTATTAATTTGTATGTACATAGATTAAGCCCAGATCCACCATCTATTAGGATACGTTTGACCTTGTGCTTGTGGATAAGAGCTTCGATGTGTAAAGGTTTGTTATGGTCTTCATCTGCGGGAGCATCTTTGGGGTTAAATACAATATGCTATTGGGTAGCAAGGTTTCCAATGAGGGCTTGGAATTAGGTGGCGTTGATGTTATCTGGAACACGTGATTGGAGAAAGGCTTGTTCCAAAATTTCTTTATGGACTGGGGAGGTCTTGAGAAGTTCCAAAATGGAGATTTGCGCAGGTGTCTTCCCAAGTTGATCATGGAGGTCATATCGACGGGTGGAAGACATGAGTGGGGGGTTTGGTGGGGGAGGAACTTCTTGGATGGTGACTCTTCCTCGGTGTGTAGTTGCATTGCAGTCATTCTGGAAATGGGAGGTGGAAGGCATGGTGCCTTGAATGACTATCTGAGCAGGATTTGGTCTGCTTTGGGAAGAAGGAGGATTAACTCCTTGGATGGTTATGACATTGACATTATTATCTACAGGTTCAATGCGACCTACCAAAAAATTAAAACTGGTTACATGATTAGCGTAGTCATAGCCCATTGCATTAGATGATGAGCCTTTTCCTTTATCATGCTTCGGGAAGGGTTCCTGGTACATTTTGAGTTTGTCATTGTTATTACCAGGTTTTGTATTTGCTATCTCAATCTCACCTCTATCAATGAGATCTTGTATGTAGATCTTTAGTTTCATACACTTTCGTGTATCATGTCCCTTGATACAATGGTATTCACAATACTCATTTTCATTATACCATCTTGGTTTAGGTTGATTGGGGTCAAATAGGCGAGTGATTGGAAAAACCACTATACTTGCTTGGACAATTTTTTGAAACACCACTTCAATAGGCTCACCCAGAGGAGTGAAATCTCTTGGAGTCATGTTATTCGATCAGGGTGGTCATCCCTGGATTGAGACATTGTTGTGAGGTTTTTGGGATTGATTTTGGTTGTTGAATTGATGATTGTTGGTGGTGGATTTTGGGGGAGCGGCCACGGTTTGGACCCGCTTTGCATCAGTTATACCATCATTGACCATATTTTTGCTTTTGGACCAGAATGTTGGCTTGTCATTATAATAAGAGGAAGAAATTCGTGTTGATTTTTGGTAATGTTTCAAGGTTCCTTCCTCCAACAAGACACATTCGAGGGCGAGGCCCTTATCTGTCAATTTTTGGAAGGATTTGATACATTGAGATATTAAAGGTCTTGAAAGTTTAGGCACCAAGTTCTTTTGGAATAGCTCATTTGATGTTGTTCTGGCATGTCCCACTGAAATTTCTTGATAAGATGTCACCATCTTTGTAGGAAATTGGTAAAAGTTTCTTTGGGTCTTTGTTTAGTATTACATAAGTCCATCATAGAAACATCATTACCCATATTGTATGCATCGTGGGCCACAAATTTTTCTGCCAAGTCTAGAAAAGAGACAACGGAACCTCATGGTAAAGGTGAGAACCATGCCAAGGCGTCTCCCATGAGACTCTTGGGAAAGAGTTTGTGAAGATAAAGGTCACTATAAGAGACTTCTTGGCATAAGATGTGGAATTCTCAAACATGATCACGGGGATCTCCTTTGCCTTCATACTTGGTGAATTTAGGGATCTCAAATCCCGAGGGATATGGTGCAACTGATATAGATGGGTCATAAGGACAAGGGCAAAACTCTTTGAATGAGTAAGTTTTCCTTTTATTAGTCCTTTGTTTCATGTCCTTGATGATATTCTTCATGTCTTGAATTTCCTTGATGAGGTCTTATTGTGGACTTTGATATTGATGAATTGTATTTGCCCCAAGAATTGGATGAACCAAAGAAGGTGCACCACCACCAATATATTGATATGATGAGGAGGTGGGAATGTGGGATGTGATGACCGATGTCACTGGGGTTTGAGGGACAGTTGGTTGCGGTTTGCCAACTGTTGTGATGGGATTGAATATGGCCCGGATAAAATTTGTGACATTGTTGGGAGGAAGGGAAATTTGTGGAATAGAAATTTGTGGTTGAATAGAAGGAGGTGGTATAGAAGTTTGTTGGAGAATGGATGAGATCGGATTTGATAGTGGTATGGATGGTAAGGAGGAAGAAGGTGGGATGGAGACCATGGTGGGAGGTACCGCGGGTGGCATTGATTGAGCTTGGATGATTGATGGGGCTGCAATTGATTGAGTTTGAATAGTAGGTGCAACACTTTGTGTGGGAGCGAGGTCTCCTTGTGGTTGTTGGGTGAGAGTGGATCTATTAAATTCAGGTGGAAGTTGAGCTCCATGTTCAAGGAGAGTTTTTAGAAGTGCAATAGGATTGTGTTTAATAAACTTTTCCATCATCTCTTGGTTATAAGAATCCGCTAGGAAAGTTTGCACTTCCGGACAAAGTTCATCTTGGTTAACCATGTCAAGATTTTGGCTTTGATCTTGATCACTAGGTTGCCCACTTTGTGTATGATCTTGCGTGGGATCTTCATATAGGACACCAATGTCTGGCATGCCATATTGTTGTTAAGCCATCTTTTTCTTTTGGGATCGAGTTGCGACCATACACGATATCTGTGATGAAAAGACTTAGGAAAAAAGTGATGAAAGGACTTAAGAAATTTGTGATGAAAGGATTTAAGAAATTTGAGGATGAAAGGACTTAAGAAATTTGTGATGAAAGGATTTAAGAAATTTGAGGATGAAAAGACTTGAGAAATTTGTGATGAAAGGATTTGAGAAATTTGTGATGAAAGGATTTAAGAAAATTGAGGATGACAGGATTTAAGAAATTTGAGGATGATTGATGAAGAAGGTATGGTAGTGATGGTTTAGAAGAAACTTGATAACTAGGTTGTCTTTGACATGAATACAACTTAATGGAGGATTGATTTGAATGGCAAGTTGTATGAAGGGACATGACCACCCGAATTTGGATGATAATAGGTGTTTCAAAGGACAAACTTGAATGTTGATGTAGAGGATAAACTCTTAGCTTCTCTCTTGGGATAATGAAAAATGGGACAGACAGAGTTTTGACGCAATTTTGGACTTTGTGTGGGTAATGACTTAGACAATTGTTTGTCTTGACAAATTTTTTTGCAAAGTGTTTGGGGATAGTGATGTGTTTTTAGTCTACTCTTGGCAAGTATGTATCAAACAAAGCAAACACAGTGATCAAATGCATATTATATCAAAGACACTCATGCTCATATACAACATTCTTAAGGCTGGCAAGGACAATAGTCATTGAATCCCAATTGGTTTCCCATCTACGCTTACCCAGAGCAGACACTTAGATGTTTGACCCCACTAGCTCCCCTCCACGACACTCACTTCTCGGGGCAGCAAAGCATCAATTCCCATGAAAACTCCTCATGGTGAACTTTGTGTCTCTACTAAGGGCTGTAAGAATATGGGCCGCTTCAAAGGTCCGACCTCCTGAACTAATGACTAGAAGGTTTTTGGCCACTATGAACAAGGTGTTTAGTAAGTCTTCCCATTAGGAGCTACCCTTCGAAGTTGCACAAGCGCAATTGAGGCCTATAGCCCAACGAAGCACCAAGAACTTAGTAGTCACACAAGCATGATTGAGATCTCTAGGATCCTACTAAGCACCCAATGTGAGAGTGAACTCTCATATAGCCCCAACCATTAACCCTTTCGTAGTCAATGGCCTATTTATTATAGTGAGTTGGGAACCCTAGGTTTGGGTGTACTCACTTGGGTCGTTCCCCTCTTACCTTCTCAAAGAGCAAGTTGGGAGGGTAGGCCCGCTAGAGGTAAACACACAATCAAACAAGAAAAGGTTGGAGGGTCTGGATTTCTGATCGTCTAGTAAGATGAGAGCATACTTTCCTACCTTTACACTTTTCTTCAAGACACATAAGACAATGGTTCATTCCATTTTAATTAATATCTAGGTGCCTAATTTAAATAAATGCACAATATTTGGTTGAATCAGCTAGGCAACCTGCAAAACCACTTGATTAGTAGTTTGAAAAATGGAGTCTTCAAAAAGAGTCCTACAAAACAACTTGATTAGTAGTTTGGAAAAATAGAGTCTTCAACAAGCATCCTGCAAAAAACAACAAAATGACAAAAATATTAATTTTTTTGATTTTTTTGGGAATGAATAGAAAAACATGAATAAAATTTTTTTTACTAATGACAAATGTGGATTTGAAGAAAGCTTTGATGGGTAAATGGGGTTTCACTAGGTTTTTGCCACTTTCCAAGGGATATGCAAGCGAAAAATGGGGATTTTGGAGGAGAGATGAAGGAATGGAAAAATTTGTCCAAGAGGGACAAAGAAGCAAAAGTTGGAGATGAATAATATGAGAAAATTTTGGAGGTGATTAGATAAAAGGGGAAGGAGTTATGACAAACCCTAAAAATAGAGAAATATGGGATTTTGGGCTTCAAAAAGTGGATTTTTGGGATAAGGCCTCCAAGGAAGGAAATATGGAAAATGGCAATGCGGAGAATCTGGTGAAATTTGGAGGAAAATGGAGTCGAGATAAAGAAGATATGGTGAAAAAAAAAACCCTAGATTTAACAGAGTAGAAACCCTAAATTTAACAGAATAATAAAAAAAAATGTCAAAGGTCCAGATTTTTGATTGTCTAGATAGACAAAAGCATAATCTCCTACTTTCACACTTTCCTGCGGTCAGATAGATTATCTTTAAATAGAGCAGATAACAGGAAATGAAAAAAAAAGAAATGCAGACTATAGTTAGCGCCTAAAAATTTCAGACAAATTAACAGAGTAGATAGTAGCACTAAACAGATAGAAAAGTGTCAAAGGTCCGGATTTTTTATTGTCTAGATAGACAAGAGCACACTCTCCTATTTTCACACTTTCCTGCGGTCAGAGCATACAGTCGCGCTAAACAGAATAGAAAAGTGAAAGGTCTGGATTTCTGATTGTCTATATAGATAAAAGCATACTCTCCTACTTTCACACAGATTATAATTAAACAAAGCAGATAACAGAGCAAATAACAGATCGGATAACAGGAATTCAAATTCCCACAAAAACGCTCATGCTAATCACAGAGCTATCATGCTGAAACTGAAACAGAAATAGAAAAAGAACAGAAACAAAAACAAAAACGAAACAGAAATAGAAAAGAAGCTATTGTGCAGAAATATAGAGCTGCTATTCTGGAAACTGCAAAAAGATTTTTTTTTCTGCAGTCGCGCTATTCTGGAACCTGCGTCTCACAACTCACAAAAACCTAAAAAAAAAAATATTAGTTCTTAGGGATGTGGGTCCCACCGGGCGTGCCAAAATGAAGAGGGGAAAATAGATTTGAAGGTCAAATGATCAAAACATAACAAAATAAACATGCAGAATGCTAAAATATCATTAAAAGACCATTTCACCTTACTATTTTACCTTCTCCTTCGAATTGAGCTTGATGAAGTGAAGGCGCCCCTTGATAATGCTCTACTTGATGTGCTCCTTTGATTGTTGGATGTGGATGGCTCTCCAATGTTGTGAACAAATGGAATGGATTTGAAAAATGATAAGAATGAGATGATCAAGTTGCCAAGATGATTTTCTAGGCTCAGAAGGGTAGCATAAACTTACTGGATTTCAAGATGTTTTGAATGAAGGGATGGAGCCCTATTTTAGAGGCGGAGGAGAGGAAAACAGATGGCTAGGATGAATTCGAGATGAAGGGCTAAGATTTACTTGTGAGCTCACACAAGGTCTAAGAGAGGGTGTGGAGACCAAGAAATATGCCTTAAAGGCATTTCGTATCTCCACACTCCACAAGATGCATTGGAGGAATTAAAAATTCTCCAAAAAAGGATATCATGGGGATTGGAGGAATAAAAAAGAATTAAAAATTCCTTGAGAGAGGGGATGCCTAGAGGAATGTGTGATTTTGAAAAGCTTACATTCACCTAGGAAAAGAGCATTTAAAGCTAGTGGCTGGATGAAAAGGACAAAGAGTTGACTTTGTGGCTAATCATGTCGATTAACCATTAATGACTCATTAGGAGGGGGATTAGAGGAAATGTTAGGTGGGATTAATATTTGTAGGAGAATTTGACTAGGAGAGAGAATGAGTGGAGGGAATAAAAAATTAGAAGAATAATGTTAAGTGAGTTTAGGGAGTTTCCAAAAGAATGAATTAAGAAGATGATTTCTAGGAATCATGTAGGTTAACTAATTAGTTGAAATTAATTAGCTAAGAGGAAGATTTGTGAGGATTTGATTTGTTTAGAAGAATAAAGAAAGCGATTGATTTATTAAATAAATCAATCATATGCTATAGTGACAATATTAATTATATTTAATTAATATTAAGAGGAATTTGAATTAACATAATTAATTAATTAATTATGCAAGGAATTAAAAATAATTAAAATAATTATTTTTAAGTGTCTACACCTACATTGTGATTATGCTTATGAATGTTGGCAGTGTTTGTTTGAGAAGTTAAATATATCCTTTGTTATTGGTAAGGATCTCATTTCCCATTTTAGATCTTGGCCCTTTATGTTTGCCTCATCTTTTTATGCATGCCTTTGGATCATATCTCCATCTATTGTGATTTGGAATGTTTGGCTAGAGAGAAACAACATGATATTTAAAAAAACAAGGTCTCCTGTGTCTGAGGTTCTATTAAAAATTGAGTCTTCAATCTCTGAGGTTTCTTTGTCATTTATTTATAAGAATTTGGAAAATATTACTTCTTTTTTGCACTGGGATAGTAGAGTTACTAGAGTTTGGAAGATGTTGTTAGTTTTACCCTCTCATGGTTCAATTTTAAAAAAGAATGATGCAATAGGTAAGAGATGCTCTGCTAGATAGAAACCTCCTCCACAGGGGCACTTCAAATTGAATTTTGATGGGGCCTCTCGTGGTAACCCTAGGTCATCTGGGGTAGGGATGGTAATTTATGATCACAATGCAAATTTTATTTGAGCTAAGTGTCATGCTATTGGTTTTAAAACTAACAATTATGCGGAATTCCATGCTTTGTCTTTTGGATTGGATATGGCAATCTCTTTGGGAATTAAGGACTTAATAATTGAAGGTGATTCTATGGTGATTATTCAATGTATTATGAAAAAGAAATCAAATTGTTGGAATTTTCAGTATATACTTGATCCCATTTTACAAAAATTAGAATTGTTTGAATCTTTCTTGATATCCCATTGTTACAGAGAAGTTAATAAGATTGCGGATTTTTTGGCAAATTTAGCCATTGATAGCAATGCTAATCAGCAAGAGGTGGGTTTTGAGGAAATTCCTTCTAGGGTATGGGAAGATTTGCAACAATAGTTATATGATTTTCTTGAGTAATGTTGATGTAAAATTTTATGATGATAATTATTCCCGCTTCCCCCTTTCATTTCAAGTATTCATGTTCGTTGTCTGGAGGAGAGTTCGAGCTCATGGTATTTGATACAATAGTGTTTTTCCAAAGGTTTTTTGATACTTTCTTTTTTGGCAGGAAGGTTTTTGGCTTATGAGATTTGGCATAGGTTTTTGGAAAATTTTGTCATCTTCCATTTATAGCAGCTGTGGAGTCTACATTTGAAAATTATCTGATTGATTTTTTTGGCAAATTGTTATATGGGCTCTATGAAAAATTGATATTATATGTGTTGTGACCGCATTTTGTATGTGGTTTTGGGCGGGGTGTATAAACTGATCCATTAGATACTATAGGTTTATTTTATGAGCTATGACCAGAGGTTTTCTTCCCAGGATTCTTTCCTCTGATATGCTCTTTGAATCCTGTGTAAAAAATAAAAAATATTAATAAAAAAGTTTAGTGGAATAATCCACTTTTATTGAAAAAAAATAAATTAATAAATGGACATGACATAGCAGGTGTAATGCTTGCAATGTATATATCCAATTGTGGGAAACTTTGAAAGGAAGGTTGGTGAGAAGTATGGTCTTTGCATTGAAAAGCAAAATGTCAAGGGATATAATTTGAATAAGTTGGAAGGAGTAAGATTGGAAATGAAAAAGAAAATTCTCTAGAAAGGGATAGAAAAAATGGAAAACTAAACAAGGTTAGTGAAGGATACTTGATACAGTTGCTTCAGTGTTTGCAAATATTGGGAGAGAGGAACATGCATGGTGTAGAAGATAATAGAAAAGAATGGGAAATATATTGAATTATAGATAAAGAAAACTTCAAATGAAAATGCATTGTTAGTGTGAATTCATGAATAGTGTGTTTTTAAAAGTCTGTATCCAAATTTTAGTGTTAGATGTACTTCTAATAGTTTCAATAGAGCTAGGTGGTTAGAGAGTTACCTTGTAAATTAGTGGGGGGTAGGTTGTATTAACTGTAAAAGAAAAGTAGATATTAGAATGGAGTATGGAAGAAGTGGCAAATACTTATAATCAAAACTTTAAAAAATAAGTAAAGAAAGTAAATAGTATACCTAGTGATATATGTGGAGTACATTTGAAGCATATTTGTGAATTAGTGAAAGTCATTTAGTTAGCCTTGTCAAAAGGATTGTTCCTGCATTGAATAAGAAGATTTTAGAAGAAATTGGTTTGGTAAGCTGAAAAGAGTATATGAAGTATGAATATTGAAATGAAATGAAACTGTTGACTTTAAAATGGTAACAAATGGGAGCATAGGTACCTTATTTTTTGTTGATAGTTATGTGTGTGATACAAACAAGATATGTGCTCACTTTTTGTAAGTGTGTTAGACTAACATATTGATGCAGGAGAATCTAGTGGTGTAAGGGCAATCCTGCATCACCCAAAAAAATTTCCTTTTTCTTTAATTTTTCTTTAATGTTTTCGCATTTCTAGATACCCATTTGGATGAATAAGAGACTCCAACTTTCAGAATTGACAAGTTGCATTTTCTAGCCAACTGCCCAAAATATAAAGTTTTTATTTAAAGGCAGTTGGAGCCCGAACTTTGAGAGAATCTTGAGAATGGAAAGATAATAACTTTGGCGAAATAATCAGGTTAAAATCATTAACTGTTCAAAAGTTATTCAAGTTTCAATTTCTCGAAAAACCAAAAAAAATTCTTCCAAGTTAGATTTGAGGCATTAAACGGTTTCAAATGGCCTCGAAAACAAAGAGAATTAGTAAAGATGATTCTTAGCATATTCTTCACTCAAAGAGATTTCCAACAGTTCAAACGATGCATCAATCTAATTCCCGAATCAAAGGTTATCGCTGCCAGAAGTTGGACAATTTTTCAAAAAGTTTCCAGTTTTCGAATCTAGCTAAATTTTCAATTTCCAATTTCATGTTTTGGCATTTGTTCGCCAAATGGTAATTTCTAAATTGTAATTTTGGCTCCAAACAAAATTGAAGCTATTGTAAGGGTTTCCAGAAAACTCTGTAAGCTGTGTGTTGTAGCCTACGAGGATTATTATGTCTTATATGTAATTGCATGTATTGAAATTAGTTTTCAGATAATAATGAAATATAGATTTTCTCTCTTTTGTTGTTTTTTTATGTTCTTTAGGTTGTACCCTCATCAAGTGGTATCAGAGCGAGTTGTTCCTGAGCATGTGAACAGATCGCCGAACGTGAGGCAATTTGTACTAGGACTTTTGATTGTGGACTCATGTTCATGATGCCTCCAAGAGTGATGCATGATGGAAGAAATGTTGGTGCCATAAATGTTAGTGGTAGGAATGCTTTGGCAAATGAGGGTTTGAGAACCCTCTGGAGACAATTTGGTGTGTTGCAAGAAGAGTTGAGAAGAGGGTTTAATCTGAGGAGAGGAGAAAGTGATGATGAAGGAGAGGTTGAAGATACATCCTCAAGAGAATCGGAAGAAGCAATAGATCAAGATCAAGCTCGATTATTGAGGGTCATTTCCCATATTGGGAAGAGACCCAAAATTGAAGTCTCTAATTATTCTAGAAATTTGAACCTAGAAGAGTTAATCAACTGGATTAATGAGCTGGAGGAATATTTTGAATAGGAGGACATAGAAGACCAAGATTGGGTCAAGTTTGCAAAAATGAAGCTGAAAGGTCATGCAAATATCTAGTGGAAAGAGGTCTAGCTCGACACAAATCAAAGAGGAAAGGGGAAAATCATGAGATGGGATTGAATGGTTGAGAAACTAAAGAAGTAGTTCATTCCAATGGACTATTAGTTGAATTTATTGAAGAAATTGCAAGGGTTGGAGCAAGGTAGCAAGTCTATGAAGGAGTATATAGAATAATTTTATAAAATAATTATCAGAATAGGCCATGCAGAGGCCAACAAGGAGAAAGTCACCCATTATCCAAATGGGTTAAGATCAAGTATTCAAGAGGAGTTGAGTTTGGTTAGAATGATCACTATTGAGGAAGCATATCAATTTGCATTGAATGTGGAGGAGAAACTAAATGAAAAATTTGAAGGAAAGCAAAAAGGGAAAGCCCAAGGCAGCAGAAGTGGTGGAAGATCCTTTGGGGATTGAAATGAAGATCAGAAGAAAAATGATGAAGCGGGTACCAGCCAAAATCAAAAGGGTAATAATTTTTATCACCCCCATGATCAAAACAATGGTGAACAATGAGGAAGAGGAAGCCTAGAAAAGGGTCCGGGAGAGGAGGTTTTAGAGGAACCTATTTCCAGTGTGGGGAAGAAGGGCATAGAAACTATGAATGTTCACAACGTGACGGAAGGATAGGCAGAAGAAATAAAGACCATGCACGGGTCGCACATGCAAATGAAGAAGCTTTGTTTGAACATTTTGATAATGCTGAAAGGGGAGAGGCTTTAGTTATTAGGAGAATCCTTATGAATGAGGAAAAAGAACTAGATCAGAGGAAGAGTTTGTTCCACACCAGATGAAAATGTGAAAACAAGTGTTGTGATGTAATTATTGATAGTGGGATCACAAGATATGGTTACAAAGTTGAAGCTAAAGAGGGAAAGACATCCACAACCATATCAGATAGCCTAGTTGCAAAATGACCACAAAGTTTTGTTCAGTGAGCAGTGCCTGGTAAAATTCAAGATTAGCAATTACCGTGATGAGGTACTATGTGATATCATGCCCATGGATGCATGTCACATGCTATTAGGGAGACCATGGAAGTTCGATAGGCATGTTGTGCATGATGACCATGCTAATACTTACACCCTAGTGAAGGATGGGGTTCACCATAAGTTGAAGCCTCTAAAGGAGGTGGAAGAAAAAGTATGTAGTAGTGCTAGAATGTGTTTTGTTGGTGGAAAAGAATTTTTGAAAGACATGAAACATGAATGTATGTGTTATGCTTTACGTCCTATACTGGGTAGAGAAGATAGTGAAGAGGTTCCTATAAAATTTGCAGGCTTGTTGAATGAGTTTCAAGACATTTCCTCTGATAATGTGCCTAAGGTTTTACCAAGTGGAAGGTCTAACAAAGATGCAGATGCCTTAAGTAGGAGGCAAATTTTGCTGACAAGGATGCAGTTTGAGGTGGTTGGGTTCAATGAACTCAAGACATTGTATCCTAAGGATCCTAATTTTTCAGAGGCTTGGAAAGCTTGTAAGGATCCCGTTACATTGGATAGGACAATATGGTTGGATTTCACAATCCAGGATGACATGTTGTTTAAGGGAAGCTAGTTGTGTATTCCCAGGAGTTCCATGAGAGAGAACTTGATCAAGGAGAAGCACAGTGGAAGTATGGCATAACATTTTGGTCGAGATAAGACCATTTCAATTATCAATGAGCACTATTATTGACCTTTCAAAATATGTGAAGAAATTTGTGTAGATTTGTAGAGTTTGTTAGATGGATAAAGGAGTGAGTCAAAATACAGGGTTGTATTAACTATTACATGTACTAGAGAGGCCAAGGAAGGGTAAGATAAATCTATGATATAAGGTGAAGGAAGATCAGAAAAGGAGGTATAAGGACTTTCATATTGGAGATGAGGTGATGGTTCATTTGAAGAAAGAAAGGTCCCTGGTAGGAATGCACAATGAGCTAAAGGTGAAGAAGTTTAGTCCTTGTAAAATTTGAAGAAGCATGATTCAGGGAATGCATATAAGATAGAGTTGCTAGATGAGATCAACATTTCCCTTGTGTTCAATATTGTAGACTTAACAAAATATCATGAAGGTGGCACGAAGGAAGAACTAGTGACAGAACAATGTAAAATCCTTGCAACTACTTAAGAGGAGGAGATCAAAGCAATTTTGGATAGTCATGCGAGAAGGAGTACCAGGAACAAATAGTATGAGGAATATCTTGTGAAATGGAAGGGAAGGCTTGTTGAACATTCATCACAGTTGTCCAAAGCAGATATTGACTATTTGGGTTTTCCTCAACCAGCGGAGACATGATGGGGTCAATTCTCAAACTACCCTGGATGTCTGATGAAGGAGCATCTGGTGGTGTAATGACAATCTTGCATTACCCAAAAACATTTCCTTTTTGTTTAAGTTTTCTTTAATTTTTTTGCATTTCTAGATGCCCATTTGGACGAATAAGAGATTCCAACTTTTAGAGTTAACAAGTTGCTTTTTCTAACCAACTGCCCAAAATAAAAAGTTTTTATTTAAAGATGGTTGGAGCCCGAATTTTGTGGGAATCTTGAGAATGGAAAGATAAGAACTTTGGTGAAAGAATCAAGTTAAAATTATTAACGGTTTGAAATTTATTCAAGTTTCAATTTCTTGAAAAAAAACAAAAAAACTTCTAAGTCATATTTGAGGCATTAAATGGTTTTAAATGGCCCCCAAAATGGTGATAATTGATAGATCTGATTTTAATCATATTCTTCACTCAAAGATACTTCTGACAGTTCAAACGACGCATCAATCCGATTCTCGAATCAAAAGTTATGGTTGCTAGAAGTTAGACAATTTTTCAGAAAGTTTCTAGATTTTGAATCTGGCTAAATTTTCAATTTCCGATTTCATGTTTTGGCATTTGTTTGCCAAATGGTAATTTCTAAATTATAATTTTGGCTCAAAATGAAAGAGAATCTATTTAGGAATCATTTGAGTAAACTTGTTGTAAGTTTTGGGGAGTGAGTTTTTGTGAGTTGAGTTTTGGAGTTGGATAATTTGCATTGTAAGGGTTTCCAAAAAACTCTGTAAGTTGTGTGTTGCAGCCTATGAGGATTATTTTGTCTTATATGTAATTGCATGTATTGAAATTAATTTTCAGATAATAATAAAATATAGATTTTTTGTCTCTTTTGTTGTGTTTTTCTATTCTTCGGGTTGTGCCCTCATCAACAACAAGAAAAATAAAAAAAATAATGATAGGTATAGTATTTTAATTTGATTACTTCAAATATACTTTGTAGATGATATTATATGCTTGAAAACTAGTTAATCTTGCTTTAATCTAATTGTTGCATTCATGAACAGTTGTAACACAACAACCACCCATTAGAGTGATTGTGGATTAGCTACCTCAAGACTACTACCTTGTTGCATCTACTCGATTCACCAACTCTATTCTCATGGGTTATGGAGTCTTCCACTACAACAATTCTCAGAAGGCTATTCCTGGTTCTATTCCAGGAGGTCCAACCATTTAGCTTGACTGCTCTCTTAACCGAGCATGATCCATCAGGTTTGGCCCTACTTCTCTCTTGAGGTTTAAATTCCCTTTGCAATTTCTATTATAGATATATGATAGTGTTTCTTGTTTGTAAAGAAAAAAATGTCAATGTGAAGAGTATTTTTGTCCTAAACAAACTTAGATCTAATTGCAGTCTTAACTTACAAGTCACTAACAATGTGATAGAGGCATAACATTGAAATATAGGAACACATGGTGAATAATCATCTTACAATGGGAGAAGCACCCTAATACTTTTGGAAATCTAGTGAAGCATAAGGGATGAAATATGTTCTATATTGTAGAACTTAGGGTTTTGGAACAATCCAAATTGTTTTAATTTAAAAAAATTTATATGGAACTGTTGTGCAGATGGAACTTGACATCAATTGCAGCTCATCCTAATCCTCAAGGATCATACCATTATGGGAACATTACCATTACTCAAACCCTTAAGCTCACAAGTTCTACAATCATAATCAATGGGAAACAATGTTATGCAGTGAATGGTGTTTCTTTCCAGCATCCCAACACACCATTGAAGCTTGCAAGGAACTATGAGGACATCATACAATCATGACATTTGGATGGATATACCTTTTTTGTAGCAGCGTAAGTTACAATTTTCAATTTTGTAATTGGGCCTGTACTAATGGGAGATTTGTATTGTCATGGTGTAAAACTCATTTTACAGTATTAATTCACTTATTCTTAGAAGATACATAAAATAGTCACTAGCCCTTGTCTCTAACTCTACCACACTGTACCATGCAATAGATGGCTTCGCTGCTTAACCATTGAAATCCTTGCCTAGGTGTCACAAATCAGCTTTTCAACAATAAACAATCACTAATAACTATCCCAAAAGATGGTTCTTTCAAACATGGGACCAAATCTAAAATTGAGAAAGCATTGGATTTTTGTTTCCAATGATTTTGATTTTGAGTCAGGTTTAAGGCTTGATTATTTTGAAGGGCAGAAGAAAAATTCTAGAGCATGGAGTACTCTTTTTCCCAGTGATTACACCTATAGCCCCATAGAAAAACCCTAACCCTAATCATATACCTGCCTTCCATGGATATTTCCCTATCTTACTTAGCTTGTATCTAGAAATGCGAAAACATTAAAGAAAACTTAAACAAAAAGGAAATACTTTTGGGTGATACAAGATTGCCCTCACACCACCAGATGCTCCTGCATCAGTTGTTATCTATAGCACTTTTGGAGGAAAGCTAGGTTACTATCTTAGATGGGTTTGTAAATGTTCCAACTATTTATAATGTGAACAACATTTTATTAGCATGGTGAGTATGTTCTCTATGAAATATAACTTGTGAAAATTAAATTTGTTTGAAAAAAAAAGAGGATTTTTTTTCAAATTGTACAAGGACAATGCACTTGAGATAGTTGTTTAGATTGATGCGACAAAAATTGAGGATGATGCAAGGGTTGTTGGTAGGGAAATTTATTGTTTTAGAAGAGTAATTTTGTAGAAGAGCAAGTAAACTATCTGGTATAGGTGGTAAGATGTAAAAGTACACAATATAGGTAATAATCTGTCAAGTGAAGTATAATGAGGAAATGCATTAATAGTGTACTTTGTGGAAGAAATAATAACAATTTAGGGACAGTATACACACACAAACATACATACATACATACATACAGTATGTATGTATGTATGTATGTATGTATGTTTGTGTGTGTATATAATATATGTATATATATGTATATGTATATGTGTATATGTATACACATATACATATATGTATATATATGTATATGTGTATGTGTATATGCATATAAATACATATACATATATATGTATATGTATTTATATGCATATACACATACACATATACATATATATACATATATGTATATGTGTATGTGTATATGTATATATATGTATATGTGTATGTGTATATGCATATAAATACATATACATATATATGTATATGTATTTATATGCATATACACATACACATATACATATATATACATATACACATACACATATACATGTATATGTATTTATATACATATACACATACACATATACATATATATACATATATATGTGTATACATATACATATATATACATATATATGTGTATATACATATATATATATACATATATATGTGTATATACATATATATAGTTCCATTGAAAGACATAAATATATATGTGTATGTACTAGCAAAGGTAGAAAGCCATTTGTGGTAAGGGTTGTTATACAGTGCAGGATGAGAAACGATGCAACAAAAATAGGTATCACATGTTTCAGAGAAGCCATTTCTATAATAGAAGTGTTAACTGCAATTTGATAATAACAATGTTGATTGGTTTTATTCCTGTGATGTTCAAGAAGAACTATGCAGTATAGTTGAGTAAATAGCAGGCAAGAAGTGAAACATGAGCACCTATTTATGTCTTTGATGGTGAATAACAAAGTGAAAGAGAAATGAAAGTAATTTTTGGGAACCTAATAAAAAAAATTCATTTTCAAAAGAAACATCCAAAGTAAAGAGGATTTTTAAAATCTAAAGTGATGGTCAATTTCAAAATCATTGTAAATCCAATTGTTGTAAACCAATATATTATATTACTATTAGTGATTATGTAGTACCCCTACCCTAGTCAAGTTTGTAAAACCGGTTTGACTTTGGTTGACTTTTTATATGGCATTCTTGAATGGTTGAATTACCATGAGGTAATGTTGTAGTCAGATATTATGATTATTGTGTGTACTTGTTAATGTGCTTTCACATCGATTCTTATGTAATTTTAATTGTCCTCCTGATTCTTGTTATTAATCTCGAGCTAACATCTTCATTATATATATATATATGTATGTATGTATGCTTGTGTGACTCTTGGTTGCAGGAGATTGTAGGTACAGTACCACCTAGGTGCAAAGTTCATCTTCACCTTGATTCGCAGGGTTGAGTATACCTCTTTCGTCCTTAGAATTTGGGTTAGGTGGTCGTAAAACCCTCAGTTTACCCTAGTCATGCTCAAGTGACTGTCTCCTGTGGTCCGTCAGTTTCCTTTTCATTTGGGTTTGCGGGCTGGGGAATTGGTTGGCTTACTTAGTTTGTGTGCTTGGCGTGTGGTAAAACTGAGTATTTAATCCTAAGTATTTATTTTGATTTAATGTAATAACCCACTTTATTTAACCCAACAAAATTTGAATTTTATTTTTTTTGTTTACTTTAATCATTTGTGTTTGATTCAATCGCATACTCTGGGCATCCATCCATTAGGATTAGGCATTCACCCATCCAAGATGAGCATCTAACCATACGGGTTAGGCATCTGTCCATACAAAGCAAAAGGTTTCATCTATCCAATACGGGATAGGCATCTACCCATACAGGGTAGGCATCCATCCAATTGGGATAGGAGGTGCTTTGGCCAGAGACTTAGACTCATCGGGACCATTCAGGTCTCGAGTCACTCACTAAGTACTACACTCTTCTAGTAGGAGTGCACCGAGGTCGTCATCCTTAGGAGAAATCAAAATAACATAATACAAGCCTGAATTCTGCCTCAGAATTTGGCTTAAAGCCTCGGGAAGTCAAGCGAATCCATACGGGATTCCTTCCAAGTATGCATTGAATTACTTTTTCCTTTTATTATACTTATCTTTCAAATTAGGATTCTTCTCAATCCTTCTTCTTAACAAAACCTAGACCCCATCCACGAATGCCTGAGTACTAGGGACAACTCTGTCCCTTGACTGCCTACATACCCGTTTCGGCACGGGATCAAGGCATAAAGTATGTAGTTTTGTTTTCTACTCTATGGTTTGATGTAAACTAATTAGTGGGTATGCAACTCTTTCTAGGGTCAATGTCCCAGACAGTTTCTCTGTGGTTGCTACCCACGGTGGTAGCACTTAAGCAAAGGCTCAAGATGGCCTATTGCTTGTGGCCTAAAACAATTAGATCCTAATACCTATCATAAGCGTCACCCTTGACCCAATTGTCAATCGTCAACATCTCTTCAAGATTAAATCAATTTCATAAAAGCATTTCACTCCATCAACCCTAAAGGAGGTTTACTATGGTTTAACTCAGCGGATGTAAAATCATTTTAAGGTTTATCTTATTAGATTATCGATCCAAGGGGGATTACCCGCCCCTTGGATTTTAACTTCCAAGTGTCCCTTATTACTCCCCGACGATTTATAGGGATTATGCCATAGATGTTGTTGATGCAGCTTTATTAGGCATTAAGTGCAGTAGTTCAACACAACAACATTACCTGTAAGCGTGACCCAGAGGCACCGTAAATACCGAACACTGCTAGGTTTTGGTTTTTCGACTTCCTTTATTTAGTTTTCTAAATAAGAAGCTATGAAAAACATCATGCTTGAAACAATTATGAAATGAATGTACATAATTAGACATTGCAAAGTTTAATTAATTGAAATAACTACCTCGATGGCATTCATGTACCACTTGATAAAAATACCATCTTTCTACAACTAAATTATTTAATATTTCAAACTTGAAATCTAACTTACACAATAATGAAAATTACGAAACTCACATATTGATAATTAAAAACGTGTAACTTGCATGGAGATGATAAAGACGTCAATAAATGCAATTAATGTATAAGTAATTTGCATGATGCAAGAATAGTGTAACTTACATGCAAGATTAAGCAATGTTTTATTCCTACCACGGGAATAATTAATTATAGAGTCGCAGGTTCCAAAAATAGCAATTAGTTTAGACATAGACAAATTTTGGATCAAATCATAATAATATAAATTAATTACTTATAATGAATCTGAAATGCCAACTAAGTAACCCAATAAATCTCAAATAGATTGAGAGATTCCAATTATATACTTTAATTTACAATTACGAATTTACTACACAATGATCCTAATTATTTATAAATTTTTCTAAGTTTAGTTCACTAACTTAAAATTTATACTAAAGAAAGTAATAACAATTCCTAAATTGAAAATTATATATATATAATCTAAATAATAATAAATAAATAAAAATAAGTGAAACCTTGTGTTTTAAGAGTTAGTGGGGAGTGGGGCCCACGAGTCCCATCACCCCTGCGGACCTGCAGATGCAGGCCCGCAAAGATGAGGGGACACCGTGGGGCCATCCACTCCTCCTGCAACCACCACTATAACAGTGACCACAGGGGAAGTGGAGGGTACCACCTCCCCGGCGGTTACATTAACACCACCTCCCCCTGCACGTTGCTCGATAAATACTTTGTGCATAAAGACTTTACTTTAACTTATTTATTTATTACCATTTTTTGTATAAATTAATAATATATATGTATATATATATCGTTTTCATTCCAGTTTATTTAATGATATAAAAAAAGTTATTATAAAAATAAGAATAAGAATTTATTCACAGGCATGGAGGATAATAGAGGAAGTTTATTTTAGATGATCTCATAGGAGCCCAAGGAAATACACTGTGCTTGAATTCGAGACAACAATACAATAGAGAGCTAAATCTCCTCAGAGATAGGTACATTTATAAATTTTGATTTCATACAGATCATATTCAACAAATTTGTCTTATGTTGAGATAATAAAATTTTGATGAGATTTCCAGGAAATCGATATTCACAGGGAGAGATTTCTGAAAATAAATAAATAACAAGATAATATTTCCATAGGGATTTTATACAAATAATCTGAGAAGAATTCTTACTTGAAATATTATATCACATAGCAAGATTTCTTAATACAATGATTATATGCATAGAGAAAGAAATTATTTACAGAGATAAAAGGTTTTGAGTTTGAAACAAGATTTGATTTCTTTAATCTAATTCACAACAAGAATTTGAACCAGATTTTTATTTATCTAATCTCACAGCAAGTATCTAAAACAAGATTTCATTAATCTAATTCACAACAAAAAATTGAAACAAGAAATCTAATTCTCAGCAAGAAATTGAAACAAGATTTTATTAATCTAATTCACAGCAAGAATTTGAAACAAGAAATCTAATTTTCAACAAGAAATTGAGACAAGATTTTATTAATCTAATTCACAACAAGAAATTGAAACAAGAAATCTAATTCTCAGCAAGAAATTGAGACAAGATTTTATTAATCTAATTCACAGCAAGAAATTGAAACAAGAAATCTAATTCTCAGCAAGAAATTGAGACAAGATTTTATTAATCTAATTCACAGCAAGAAATTGAAACAATAAATCTAATTCTCAGCAAGAAATTGAGACAAGATTTTATTAATCTAATTCACAGCAAGAACAAGATGCGTGATTCAAATAAAATAAAAAAAAGAACCTGGATACTTGCACTTGATGTAGAATCCCCTCTGAATTCTTCAACTAGCCTCCCTTGATTCTTCCTTGCAAGCTTGGAAAAATTTCTTCAAAACAACCTTAGCTATTCTCCAAATGAAAATATGACTACTAAAACAACTATTTGAGAAAACTTTCTTCAAAGAATAACCAACTTCCTCTTTTGAAAACTTGCATACAGTATATAGGAAAAATCCCTTAATTCCACTATCTAGAGAAATTAATTAAGAATGAGATTCTTTTCCAATATTGGACCCATGCAAAATTGATTAATATCCTAGTGGGGGAGTTACATGCAAGGTATTGAAGATTCTTCTAGAAGCTTCTAATTTCTCCTACAACATGTGCCATAATTGGGAATGGGAAAAAAGGATAAATAAATAATGTCTATTTAAATTATACTCTCCAAATGTGTATGTGGGTCCATTATTTATTCTTTTATAATATTTATTCAATCATTTTCAATAGCTCAACCAAAAAAATATAATAGAATTGTATCAAATCAAAAGTGATAAAGGAGGGTTGTGACATCCTCCCACACTTTATTTATGCATCGTCCCGTTGCACTTATTGAATGTATCCAAAAGAGTCTATAGTTCATGATTAGTTTAAAACAAAAAGGGAAACAATTGCTACATTTCCCTAGTATCTTCCCACGTGGCATTCCTTTCATCATACTAATTCCATTGTACTTTGCATTGATCAACTTCTCTATTGCGTAATTGGCACTGGCGTCTCTCCAAGATTTTGAATGGCTCTATCATTATTCCTCCCATTTCCTAGACCTATAAAGCATCCCAATTCAAAATATGTTTCTCATCAGGTACATACATTTTAAGAAGAGATACATGGAAGACATCATGGATTCGGCTCAACTGGGGAGGTAAGGCCAACCGGTATGCAACTGGATTAATTCTTTCCAATATTTTAAAAGGTCCAACATAACGAGGTGCAAGATTTGTCTTTTTCCCAAACCTTATGGAACTCTTGTGTGGCCTAACCCTTAGGAAGACTTTTTCTCCCACCTCAAACTCCCTTGGTGTCATGTTCTTGTCTGCATAACTTTTCTACCTATCTGAGGCTTCCTTCAATCTTTGCCTAATTTCCTTAGTTTTCCTTTCCATCTCCTTCAACATATTTGGTCCAACAATTACTCTATCTTCAAGACTATCCCAACTCAAAGGTGTTCGACATGGCCTACCATACAATGCTTTGAAAGGTGCCATTCCCAAAGATGTTTGATATGTATTATTGTAAGAAAACTCTACCAGAGGTAGGTAATCTTCCCATTTCTTTTGTTGGTCCATGTAGTACATGCGAAGTAGATCTTCGAAAATCTGATTTGTCCTTTCTGTTTGATTATCGGTTTCAGGATGGTATGCAGTGCTAAAATTTAGTTGAGTTCCCAGAGCTAATTGAAGAGTTGTCCAAAACCTTGAAGTGAATCTAGCATCTCTATCTGATACGATTTTCTCTGGCATTCCATGCAACCTAAATATTTCCTTAACAAAGCGCCTTGCCAGGGTAGGTACATCATTTGTCAAATTCCCTGGTATAAAGTGTACCACCTTAGTGAGTTTTTCAATTACCACCATTATCGTATCATGCCTAGAAGGTGACATGGGCAACCCTTGCACAAAATCCATGCTAATAACTTGCCACTTGTGTTGAGGTACATCATGTAACTGTAATAACCTAGCTGGGTGTCTATGCTCTACCTTTACCCTTTGACACTCCAAACATTTAGTCACATACTTGACTATGTCATTCTTCATCCCTTGCCAAAAGTATAACTTCTTTAGATCTGCATAAAGTTTATTAACTCTTAGGTGCCCTGAATAAGGGGCATTATGAGCCCCTGACAAGACTACTTCCCTTAAGTCTCCTAAATTAAGAATATAGATTCTATTATTGTATCCGAGCAACCCATCTTCATCTAATGTATACCCTTCAACCTTAAGATCGGTTGGATCATATTCTAAAGTCAATTTGACTTGCTCATACCATGGGTCATGTCCCTGCTCATCCATTACTTGCCTTTTGAAAGAAGTTTTGAATGTTGCTATAGTCATCAAGTGTCTCCTCCTACTTAAAGCATCTGCCACCCTATTTTCCTTCCCCTTAATATATTCAATTTCAAAATCATATTCACTTAGAAACTCTAACCACCTTCTTTGTCTAGCATTTAAGTGGGGTTGGGTAAAGATATGCTTTAGTCCTTGGTTATCTGATTTTAACTCAAAGGGCTTCCCTAGTAAGAAGTGTCTCCATTTCTATAGGGCATGCACAATCACTACTAACTCTAAGTCGTGGGGTACATAGTTAACTTCATGAGTCTTCAACTTCCTAGATTCGTAAGCTACTACCCCTTCATCTCGGACAAGTACTCCTAAACCTTCAATAGAAGCATCAGTTACGACTCTGAAGTGTCCATTCAGATTTGGTACTTTTAGAATGGGTGCTGAAGTTAGTTTCCCCTTCAAAATTTGGAATGCCTTATCACTTTGTTCTGTCCACACAAACCTTGTACCCTTTCTCTATAATGAGGTGATGGGGTTTGCTATCTAAGAGAATCCTTCCACAAACCTCCTATAGTATCCTGCTAGCCCCATAAAGCTGCTTACCTCTGAAACATTTTTTAGGGATCGACCATTCTACTATTGCCTTTATCTTATCTAGATCAACTTCTATTCCTTCCTTTGATATTATATGCCCAAGGTAGTGAATCTTTTCCTCGAAGAAGGCACATTTTGACTGTTTCCCATATAACTTATGTTCCCTCAACCTTTGCAAAATAATTTGTAGGTGTACTAAATGTTCCTCCTCATTCCTAGAGTAAATCAATATGTCATCTAGAAATACCAAAACAAATTTGTCCAAGTAGTCATGGAGTACACTATTCATTAGGTTCATAAATGTAGCTGGGGCATTGGTTACACCAAAAGGAACTACTGTGAATTCACAATGCCCATATCTAGTCTTGAAAGTTGTCTTCGGAAAGTCCTCCTCCTTAATTTTGAGTTGATGATATCCTGATCGAAGGTCTATCTTTGAGAAAACTGTTGCTCCTTTCATTTGGTCAAAAACATCCTCTATTTGAGGTAAGGGATACCTATTCTTTATTGTGACCTTGTTCAACATCCTATAGTCGATGCATAGTCTTAAGGTTCCATCCTTCTTCTTAACGAATAAGACTGGTGCTCCCCATGGTGATACACTTGGCCTTATTAATCCCTTAGCTAAGAGTTCCTCTAATTTCATTTTGAGCTCTTGTAATTCAGTTGTGTTCATTCGGTAAGGTGCCCTTGATACTGGTTCAGCTCTCGGTAGTAAGCCGATAGAAAAGTCAAACTTCCTTTTAGGGGGTAAGCCAGATAATTCTTTTGGAAATATATCCTTGAATTCTTTTAAGAAGGGTATTTTCAAAGGTTGGGGTATTTTCCTCTTTTCCTTCATCAATTTCAACCATATAGATTAGGCCTACTCTTCTTCTTTCCTTCTTTAATTGCATGGCTGATATGGTTTCTATATTAATGGGGTTAAACTTTCCTTGGATTTTGACCCTTTCCCCCCATCATCCAAGCATTCAACAACTTTGTTATAGAAATCTACATTATCTTGATGATCTATTAACCAACTCATTCCAATAATTACATCATATAATCCTAGGGGTGCCACATAGAGATCTACCCTTGTTTCAAACTCAGGAAATTGTACCCTTTCCCTCAACAAACACTTAGTTACTTCCCTAGTTGCCTTATCCCCATATTGAACCATCCATGATGACTCCATTTGATTAACTTTTAATGCATATTTTCTTACTAATTCAGGTGAGATGAAACATTCAGATGACCCAGTGTCAATTAGAATTGAAATTGGTTGTTCAAATAGTGTACCTATAGTTTCCACGGGAACATTCTAGAATCTTGCTCTTTGGTTCCTAACTGCTACATGAATCCTTTGTTGGGGCCCTTTTTGTGGTTGATTGGCCCTAATCTGACCTTGCATCCTAGGACATTCTCTAGCAAAATGGTTTCCCCCACACATAAAGCATCCACCTGGAGGACCCCTCCTACCTTGATTCCTAGGGGGATCATTCCTTGTTTCATTGGCCCTGGGTGGATAAGTTATCCTGTCTGCTGGCCATTGCCTCTATTATTATTGCCCCTGTTATTATTATTATTTCCATTCCTCTGATATTGATTAGGGGGTGGCCTTCTTTTGGAAGAATTACTCCTTTGACTTTTGTTGAAGTTAGTGTTTCCCTTGAATTCTTGCTTCCTTTTAAAAGAATGGTTCCAATTATAGTTCTGCCCTGCTAGGGTTTGAATCTTCCTCTCTTGCCTTAGGGAATTTTCAAGTACTTCATTCATGTTTTTGGGTCCATGCATGTCGACCTCTGCCCCTATGTTGGTATTTAGTCCCAAAATGAACTTCCTCGCTTGGCCTTCTTCATCTTTCTGGTACATAGGTACGTACTTAAGCAATTTGGTGAACTTATCCCAATATTGTTGGACTGATAGGGGCCCTTGACATAGGTTATGGAATTATGTCACCTTCTCATCAAAGAAGAATTGAGGGAGCTACCTTTTTCAGAAGTGGTGAACAAATTGATCCCATGTGATTGTATCCCTACTATACCCATTTTGCTCCTTGGTGTTGGTCCACCAACTAGCCGCCTCCCCTGTGAGTTGATAAGAACCCCATAAGGCCTTGGTTGTTTCGCTAAAATCTCTTAGTTCAAAATAATTTTCCATTTCATTTAACCAATTCTCAGCTCCTTCACCAATTTGCCTCCCATCGAACTTAGGGGGGGGTGATTTTCTTCAAATCCTTAGAGAGTTCCAATATGTTATTTTCTTTTCTATTGCCCATCATATTACCCTGATTGCTACCAGGGTTCCCATTTTCAGTTTCACTTCAATTTTCAATGTCATTATGCCTTGCCCTAAGGTCCTACATTGATTTCTCCAGGAAGTTGATTTTATCCCTTGTTCGGTTAGCAGGTTGATTATAGCCTCGACCCCATCTTCGTTATTCCCTGGGTTATGTCGATCCCCTTCATGTTCTTCCTCATGGTTTTCTTGATGGTTTTCTTCCCTTTGTCTCCTAGGGGTAGTACGCCCTCCATTTCCCCTTCCTCTTCCTCTTCCTCTTCCTCTTCCTCTTCCTCTAGCCATTCTAGGGTTTTACTTGGAAATTAAATTATGTAGTTAGTTCTTGATTTAAGATTTAATAATTTAATCTCTACCATTGCAAAAAATTCCCTTAGTTGTGTAAATTGAAGTGAGCACAAGGCCTAGATTTGAATCTTTTCTCTGATACCACATGTAATAACCCACTTTACTTAACCCAACAAAATTTGACCACTTATTTTTTTGTTTACTTTAGTCATTTGTGTTTGATTCAATTGTATACTCTGGGCATCCATCCATTAGGATTAGGCATTCATCCATTCGAGATGAGCATCTAACCATATGCGTCAGGCATCTGTCCATACGGAGCATAAGGTTTCATCTATCCAATATGGGATAGGCATCTACCCATACGGGGTAGGCATCCATCCAATTGGGATAGGAGGTGCTCTGCCTAGAGACATAGACTCATCAGGACCATTCGGGTCCTGAGTCACTCACTAAGTACTACACTCTTCTAGTAGGAGTGCACCGAGGTCGCCGTCCTTAGGAGAAATCAAAATAACAAAATACAAGCTTGAATTTCACCTCGGAATTTGGCTTAAAGCCTCGGGAAGTCAAGCGAATCCATACGGGATTCCTTCCGAGTATGCATTGAATTACTTTTTCCTTTTATTATACTTATCTTTCAAATTAGGATTCTTCTCAATCCTTCTTCTTACCAAAACCTAGACCCCATCCATAAATGCCTGAGTACTAGGGACAACTCCATCCCTAGACTACCTACATACCCGTTTCGGTACGGGATCAAGGCATAAAGTATGCAGTTCTATTTTCTACTCTATGGTTTTATGTAAACTGATTAGTGGGTACGCAACCCTTTCTAGGTTCAATGTCCCAGATAGTTTCTCTGCGGTTGCTACCCATGGTCGTAGCACTTAAGCAAAGGCTCAAGATGGCCTATTGCTTGTGGCCTAAAACAATTAGATCCTAATACCTATCATAAGCATCACCCTTGACCCAATTGTCAATCGTCAACATCTCTTCAAGATTAAATCAATTTCATAAAAGCATTTCACTCCACAACCCTAAAGGGGGTTTACTATGGTTTAACTCAGCGGATGTAAAATCATTTAAGGATTATCTTATTAGATTATCGATCCAAGGGGGATTACCCGCCCCTTGGATTTTAACTTCCAAGTGTCCCTTATTACTTCCCAATGATTTATAGGGATGATGCCCAAGACATCGTTGATGCATCTTTATTAGGTGTTAAGTGCAGTAGTTCAACACGATGGCATTACCCGTAAGCGTGACCCAGAGGCACCGTAAATACCGAACGCTGCTAGGTTTTGGTTTTCTGACTTCTTTTATTTAGTTTTCTAACTAAGAAGCTATGAAAAACATTGTGCTTGAAATAATTATGAAATAAATGTACATAATTAGACATTGCAAAGTTTAATTAATTGAAATAACTACCTCAATGGCATTCATGTACCACTTGATAAAAATACCATCTTTCTACAACTAAACTATTTAATATTTCAAACTTGAAATCTAACTTACCCAATAATGACAATTACGAAACTCGCATATTGATAATTAAAAATGTGTAACTTGCATGGAGATGATAAAGACGTCAATAAATGCAATTAATGTATAAGTAATTTGTATGATGCAAGAATAGTGTAACTTAAATGCAAGATTAAGCAATGTTTTATTCCTACCACTAGAATAATTAATTATAGTCATAGGTTCCAAAAATAGCAATTAGTTTCGACATGGACAAATTTTGGATCAAATCATAATAATATAAATTAATTACTTATAATGAATCTAAAATGCCAACTAAGTAACCCAATAAATCTCAAATAGATTGAGAGATTCCAATTATATACTTTAATTTACAATTACGAATTTACTACACAATGATCCTAATTATTTATAAATTTTTCTAAGTTTAGTTCACTAACTTAAAATTTATACTAAATAAAGTAATAACAATTCCTAAATTGCAAATTATATATATATATATATATATATATATATATATATATATATATATATATATATATATATATATATATATATATATATATATATATATATATATATATATATATATATATATATATATAAAATCTAAATAATAATAAATAAATAAAAATAAGCGAAACCTTGTGTTTTAAGAGTTAATGGGGAGTGGGGCCCATGGGTCCCATCACCCCTACAAACCTGTAGGTGCAGGCCCGCAGAGATGAGGGGACACCGTAGGCCCCTCCACTCCCCCTGCGGCCACTGTTACGACAGTGGCCGCAGGGGGAGTGGAGGGTACAACCTCCCCGACGATTACATTAACACCGCCTCCTGCTGCATGCTACTCGAAAAATACTTCGTGCATAAAGAGTTTACTTTAAATTATTTATTTATTACCATTTTCTGTATAAATTAATTATATATATATATATGGTTTTTATTCCAGTTTATTTAATGATATAAAAAAAGTTATTATAAAAATAAGAATAAGAATTTATTCACAGGCATGGAGGATAATAGAGGAAGTTTATTTCAGATGATCTCATAGGAGCCCAAGGAAATACATTGTGCTTGAATTCGAGACAACAATACAACAGAGAGCTAAATCTCCTCAAAGATAGGTACATGTATAAGTTTTGATTTCACAGAGATCATATTCAACAAATCTATCTTATGTTGAGATAATAAAATTTTGATGAGATTTCAAAGAAATTGATATTCACAAGGAGAGATTTTTGAAAATAAATAAATAACAAGATAATATTTCCACAGGGATTTTATACAAATAATCTAAGAAGAATTCCTACTTGAAATATTATATCACATAGCAAGATTTCTTAATACAATGATTATATGCATAGAGAAAGAAATTATTTACAGAGATAAAAGGTTTTGAGTTTGAAACAAGATTTTATTTCTTTAATCTAATTCACAGCAAGAATTTGAACCAGATTTTTATTTATCTAATCTCACTCACAGCAAGTATCTAAAATAAGATTTCATTAATCTAATTCACAGCAAGAAATTGAAACAAGATTCTATTAATCTAATTCACAACAAGAAATTGAAACAAAAAATCTAATTCTCAGCAAGAAATTGAGACAAGATTTTATTAATCTGATTCACAACAAGAAATTGAAACAAGAAATCTAATTCTCAGCAAGAAATTGAGACAAGATTTTATTAATCTGATTCACAGCAAGAAATTGAATCAAGAAATCTAATTCTCAGCAAGAAATTGAGACAAGATTTTATTAATCTAATTCATAGCAAGAAATTGAAACAAGAAATCTAATTCTCAGCAAGAAATTGAGATAGGATTTTATTAATCTATTTCACAGCAAGAACAAGATGCGTGATTGAAATAAAATAAAAAAAGAACCTGGATACTTGCGTTTGATGTAGAATCCCCTCTAAATTTTCCAACTAGCCTCCCTTGATCCTTCCTTGCAAGCTTGGAAAAATTTCTTCAAAACAACCTTAACTATTCTCCAAATGAAAATATGACTACTAAAACAACTATTTGAGAAAACTTTCTTCAAAGAATAACCAACTTCCTCTTTTGAAAACTTGCATACAATATATAGGAAAAAGCCCTTAATTCCACTATCTAGAGAAATTAATTAAGAATGAGATTCTTTTCCAATATTGGACCCATGCAAAATTGATTAATATCCTAGTGGGGGAGTTACATGCAAGGTATTGAAGATTCCTCTAGAAGCTTCTAATTTCTCCTACAACATGTGCCATAATTGGGAATGGGAAAAAAGGATAAATAAATAATGCCTATTTAAATTATATTCTCAAGTGTGTATGTGGGTCCATTATTTATTCTTTTATAATATTTATTCAATCATTTTCAATAGCTCAACCAAAAAAATATAATATAATTGTATCAAATCAAAAGTGATAAAGGAGGGTTGTGACATTTAATGTGTTCATTTATGCATTAGTAATTAAGAAACTAAAGTAAATAGGTTTCTTTCATATAACTAATCATTAATTAAAAATTGCTCTATTCATGGTTGTAGCAAGTTTAATTTAATGGTTAATTTTAAATAATAAAGTTATTCAGTTTATGCATTTTGAAAGAGAAGATTTAAATTTATTCGAAATAAAAATAATTTAATCCCTTTTGCTTTTTGGAATAGAAAGGTTAATTTTAATTATTTAAGAAAATCAATTTTGATTAGAAAAGTAAGTTTTATTCATATATATTTTATATAGTGTGTAAGATTGATTTTGAGAATTTAATTTAATTAAAAATATTTTACCCTCATTAATATTGTGAAATACAACTATTAGCTTTGTTAATATTGAGAAAATTAAAATTAAATGAGGGAGAAAAATATTTTTTTTTTTTAATTAGAACAACAAGTTTAGATTATTTTAATAGTTGAAAAGAATGATTTTTATTTTATTTTATTTTATTTTATTTATTTATTTTATTCTTTTTATTCAAAAGTTGTTTAAATTCTAAAATAAGGTATTAGGTCAGGGGATTCTTCTATTTAACCCTAGGTTTGGAAATATTTTTGGGGGTTACGGGAAAGAGGCAGGGATTTTGGTGAAGAAAAATTATTTGGAAGCTTGTTGAAGGATTGAATCTCTCCTACAAAAATTTTCCAGGAAAGCTATACCAGGTTGGGTGGCTTCTTCTGGTTGTTTTTAAAGAAGATAATTTTGTTTCTTTCCTCTTTCTGAATGATGTGTGTTAAAAATATTTGTCAAATTCAAAACCTATTCTAGTTATTTCTTGTTCTTGGCTAAAGTCCATTCTTGAAAATTAATTTTAGTTTCTGGAAAGAAGTTATTTCTTGGGTGTTTGTGGATTAAATTTTGTGAGAAAATTGGGAAAAGTTATTCTGGCAATTTTGCCAGGATTTTTGTTGTGCATGAAAATTGCAAGTTTTGGTAGAAAATGGGATTTACTAGAGAAAATATTCCCTCTTGTTTAATTTTGGTTTCAATATTTGGCCATGGTTGTTCTGTCAATAATTGTGCATCTCTGTGAAATGTTTAATTATTTTATTAAATATTAATTAATATATTTGATTATTATATGTTAATTTTTAATTTTTATTTTTTTAAAAGCCTGAATAGCTTTTGACTGGAGCTATGAACCAGTGGGGACACAGTAGGGGGGCCCATCCCCATTACATATCTTTGAATTATTATTATTATTATTATTATGACCCCAAGACCTTCCCCATCCTATGGAAGGCCAAGAGTCACAACTTAGAATTCCACTTTAGATGTCCTTATTGGGAATTGAACTTGGGTCTCCATAGTGAGAACCCAGTGTTTTAACCAATTAAACTCAAGCCCTTGGACATTAATTAATTTTTAATTATTAGTTAATGTATATTTTAAATATATGTTAATCATAATAATTTATATATATATATATATATATATATATATATATACTTAATTCGTTAATATTGTGTATTATTAAATTATTAATTATTTATATTTTTGGAGATAAATAAATATATAATAATTAATGTTTAATTTTGGTATCTGTTTTATTGAGGAAGTATCTTTTTGGGAAAAAGATAAAATATTATTTTAATTGGAAAATTATTGAAATAAAATATATTTATTAAATTGATAATTTTTAAATAATATTTTTTTCAGGAATATATTATATGATATACTATTGGAATATTAGAAATTCAATAATGTGTCGTTTGGAATATTGGTGAGTTAATGATATTTTCAATTAGTAAAATAAATGGTTTAGTTTATATTTTTCCTTTGTATTGAGACATAGAGAAATGGATTATTGCCATTGTGGTGTTGTATTCACTTTGTAATGGTGATTTTTCTATTAATGTATTTTTTATTTAAATCTTAGATCATTTAGAAAACTTGATTGACTTTTATTGTTTAAACCAATAGGAAAGAAGATTGTCCTTTTCCAGTTATTGTCTTTGCAAGTTTTAATTTTTGTATTTGCTTTTATTTAAAGTAATGGCAAGGCCTTGGTATGTTTGTTTGGACCTTGTCATTTGGATGATTTGGCGTACCTATTTATGTCTTCGGTCTCTAGTTTGGTTGTTGCCTTGTGATGGTGTTATAACTGGTCTTGTCCTTTATGCGGGCGTTGAGTGTTGATTTGTGGTTGACCATAGTGGGTCAGGTCTCTAGTTAGAATATTGTCGGGCAATGGACCTTGTATTAGCTTTTAATATGTTTAGTTAGATCTATTTCTATGTAGGGATCATTTATGTAATTATTGACCGATGTGGTCGGTTGTTTATTGGTATGATTCGCCTTGATGGCAGAAATGTAAATGATGTGAAACTTATGTACCCTTAACTTATTTAATTATCGGAGGGGTCTTGCAGTTGAGCAAACTTGGAGATGTAGCCCTCTAGGGGTGAACTCTGAGATCATTTCCGTATTATGTGTTGCTTTTGTTCTTATGTTTCATGTTTTTAGTGTTAGCATGTATGGATGGCATTTTGATAGAATGTGTAAGTGGTTTAGATGAAATTAATTGTAAATGCATGTATGCAATCATCTTTTAAATGCAGTCATCTTTTAAATGCATGTATGTAGTCATCTTATAAACTAGACAAATGCAAAACTAACTATTGAACAAAAAAAAAAATTTGACTCATTGATCCATTTATTTGCAACAAATGAATCTGCAAGGTTACATAATAGGAAAATTCTCAAACAATTAAATTTGCCCATCACTCTAAGTCTGGCTCAAGATGGAAGGCAAACAAATACCAAATATGACAATGATGAACAAGTCCCATTGGAAGTGTTGTTATGTATAAATCAGCAAGTGATGTTAATAGCTAACTTGTGGATTGAATTTGGTCTTGTGAATGGCTCTATTGGCCCCATAAAAATAATTGTCTATGAAAATTATACTAAACCACTAGACTTGTCAAAATACATTGTAGTGCAATTCAAAAATTATAATGGTCTCCATGAGATATTGCACATCCAAGATACATACCCATTGTGCCAATAATAGGAGGTAGACGTACGCAAGTTCCATTGACAATGGATTGGGCCATCACTATTCACAAATCTAAAGGGCTTACATTAAACAACACTATAATAGACACAGGTAACAATGAAAATCAAGGACTCACATTTACAACTATTTCAAGAGTGAAGTCAATTGATGGTATACGGATCAAACCACCATTCTCTTTTGAAAGGTATCTAAAATACAATATAACGGTTATACCACCATTAGAAAGAAGGAAGAAGCTTTCTTGCAACCGCTAGAAGCTCCAACCAAACAAATATCTATTCAATTTAGAATCTACATCTCTAAATTGGCTAGAAAACTTTTGTCTAGTACAAATCATATTTCCTACCACTGTTGTGACTCAGAAGAAAGCATAGTTGCTTTCCTATACCATAAAGAAGGTAATTACAATTTGATATGAACATATAACACTTTTCAAAATGTTTTCCTCTCGTCAAATATTCTACATTTATATCATGCTTCGTAGTAATTATTTTGATTAACAGTTTATTTTAGCTCATGTTCATTCCGAGACATCCTATGGGTTTCTTTCAATACTAGACACAAGTGTTAGTGTCTATACAACACACAACAATTGCAATACATCTCTATGGTAAGTTTGCTTAACATAGCTTGCAATACAACCAAGTTTTCTATTTGATCCCATCACTTGTTGATTTGGATTGCAAGATAGTTATATATGATAGACAACCCACCTCTCAACAATGTAACTCCAAAATAGGTATTTAACTTCGTAATAAATATTATTGCTTTATATTATTCTAAATAGTTCATTCATAACCATAAATGAATTATGTTCATTTATTTTTTCTAGAAAAATAGTTTATCTTCTTGCACTTGCATTTCATTTTACCTTCCTTTACTTCTCCATTTTATATTTGTTGTTGCTTCTCTAATGGAATTCAACTTCAGACATAGGTATATGTGATAATCCTTGCGCTCCTTATGCATTTAATCTAATAATTAAAAAAATTCACAATATTTGTTTAGAAATATATATAGCATGCTTCACTATTTTAGATTGTACTAGTTACATTTCCTTTCCTGTTCCACTGTTTAAATATTTTAAATTTATTATTGATCATTATTGTATATTGACTTATGTTGCAAAATACAAAAAAGTGCCAAACATGGACATTACTATCGTTGTGATCTTAGAATGAAAAAAAAACCACCTCAGACATTTCACAAGTTAGGTGAAAAAATTTCATTTGTCTGTCGTCTGTTTTAAATTTTACATTTTCTAAATCCACATTAACTTAGCACTATGTTTTTTAAAGAGAATTATTCAATTGATTTGCAAAAAAAAATGTTGCCATCATTGTTTAATTTCAGTCTAAAAGGGTTTTGAAAATCAAGACCAACATTGCCTTTGCAAACCCTCATCAAATTTTCACATTCATTTGAAAAAAATAGGATTAATCTGTAATGCCCCGCCAAGAAACCTCGAAGGGATAGAGATAAAACACACAAATGGAGTGCAATAATTTAAAAAAATAAATTTAAACACAACATTAAGATACAACAAGATATCCAAGTTCAAATTACACAGTGGAAGACATCAACTAACACCTAAAGAGTTTCCCAACGTGATTACTTAATTACACAATTAACTTAACTCACACTAATTAATCCAATAAGCTAATTGTCTTAATAATGAGATAATTCTTAAACAAGGATAATTTCTTTCAGTAAGACAAAATATAGATCACAAGATAAAGTTCACCCATTAAGGTTTATTCATACCTTTCGTTCATACTTTTCATTTAAATTTGAGTCATGCATCCAATTTAATAACACACTTGAATTTCATCATTAATACAATGAGATCTTCCCATGCATACTTAATTTCCTTAACAATAACTAAATATATTCCGTTATTCTAATCTACAATCTTTCATGATCCAATTTACTAAATTTAAAAGATGACTGCATACATGCATTTACAATTGATTTCATCTAAACCACTTACACATTCTATCAAAATGTCATCCATACAAGCTAACACTAAAAAAATGAAACATAAGAACAAAAGCAACACATAACATGGAAATGATCTCAGAGTTCACCCCTAGAGGGCTACATCTTCGGGTCTGCTCAACTACAAGACCCCTCTGATAATTAAATAAGTTAAGGGTACATAAGTTTCACATCATTTACATTTCTGCCATCAAGGCGAATCATACCAATAAACAACCGACCACATCGGTCAATAATTACATAAATGATCCCTACATAGAAACAGATCCAACTAAACATATTAAAATCTAATACAAGATCCATTGCTTGACAGTATTCTAACTAGAGACCTGACCCACTATGGTCAACCACAAATCAACACTCGACACCCACATAAAGGACAAGACCAGTTATAACACCATCACAAGGTAACAACCAAACTAGAGACCGAAGACATAAATAGGTACCCCAAATCATCCAAATGACAGGGTCCAAACAAACATACCAAGGCCTTGCCATTACCTTAAATAAAAGTGAATACAGAAATTAAAACTTGCAAAGGAAATAACCGGAAAAGGACAATCTTCTTTCCTATTGGTTTAAACAATAAATGTCGATCAAGTTTTCTAAATGATCTAAGATTTTTTTTAAAAATACATTAACAGGAAAATCACCATTACAACATGAATACAACACCACAATGGCAATAATCTATTTCTCTATGTCTCAATACAAAGGAAAAATATAAACTAAACCATTTATTTTACTAATTGAAAATATCATTAACTCACCAATATTTCAAACGACACATTATTGAATTTCCAATATTTCCAATAGTATATCGTATAATATATTCCTGAATAAAATATCATTTAAAAATTATCAATTTAATAAATATATTGTATTTCAATAATTTTCCAATTAAAATAATATTTTATCTTTTTCCCAAAAAGATACTTCTTCAATAAAATAGGTACCAAAATTAAATATTAATTATTATATATTTATTTATCCACAAAAATATAAACAATTAATAATTTAATAATACACAATATTAATGAATTAAGTATTAATATTTATATATATATACCGTTATATATATTCTTCCTTCTTTCTAATGGTGGTATAACTGTTATTTTGTATTTTGGATACCTTTCAAAAGAGAATGGTGGTTTGATCCGTATACTATCAATTGACTTCACTCTTGAAATAGTTGTAAATGTGAGTCCTTGATTTTCAGTGTTACCTGTGTCTATTATAGTGTTGTTTAATGTAAGCCCTTGAGATTTGTGAATAGTGATGGCCCAATCCATTGTCAATGGAACTTGCGTACGTCTACCTCATGTTATTGGCACAATGGGTATGTATTTTGGATGTGCAATATCCCATGGAGACCCATTATAATTTTTAAATTGCACTACTATGTATTTTGACAAGTCTAGTGGTTTAGTATTGTTTTCATAGACAATTGTTTTAATGGGGCCAATAGAGCCATTCACAAGACCAAATTCAATCCACAAGTTAGCTATTAACATCACTTGCTGATTTATACATAACAACACTTCCAATGGGACCTGTTCATCATTGTCATATTTGGTATTTGTTTGCCTTCCATCTTGAGCCAGAGTTAGAGTGATGGGCAAATTTAATTGTTTGAGAATTTTCCTATTATGTAACCTTGTAGATTCATTTGTTGCAAATAAATGGATCGATGAGTCAAATAATTTTTTTTGTTCAATAGTTAGTTTTGCATTTGTCTAGTTCATAAGAATCTCCCAATCATGTTGCAGTGGTTGTGCATCTCTTATGTTTTGAAGTGCAGTTCTGAACTTTTGTTGTCTTACAAATGCACTTTGTTGGCAGAAAATAGTGTCCAATGTTACGACTATTCTAAAAAGTATGCCATAAACTGAGGGTTGTAGATGTGATGCATAGGTTTATCCATTATAGGGAGAAGTTGACCAAGATCGCCTACAAGGATTATGGAGATCCCGTCAAAGCTTTCATGTTGTTTATTAGGGAATGCTTGGTGCAAATAGTTGTCTATTTTCAATTGTAATTTTGGGCCTAAGAAGCTCATTTCATCTATTAGAATATATTTAACATGTTTGAATTGTTCTTCGAATGTCATCAATGATTACCGTGTCAAAGGATACATTTCTTTTATAGGTCTTTGAAGTCCTACATGAATTGTTGTTGCTTGTATATTATATACAACAACACCTGATGGTGCTAGAACAAGTAATGGGTTTGTGTGCATAGCTAGAGACATGTTCATTTTTTCCTAATGCAATCTATTAAAAATGATTGCTAGTGCTTGTTGTTCATTGGACAATCATTCACAGAGGTGTTGTTGCAAGTTGTTTAGTAAGATGGTGAAGAATAATGTCAAGTGCAAGTTTTTGTTTAGATGATAGTTGAAATTTGTGTGTGTCTATAGCTGAGATTTGGGTGCTAGCTGGCTGGAATTGTAGTTTACTTGCAACTATGAATTGAACAACAATACAGTCTAATTGTGTTCATCCACAATAATTCTTCTCCACAAGTAGTTAATATCATAGTCACATCGCCCTAGCATTTACAACTCGTTTTTGGTAAAGTTATGTATAGCTCCCATTTGTGATAGCAATTCCCATTCATATAGATTTGTATCATCTTTATTTTGAGAATCGTTATTGTCACTATCATCTTCATTTTGAGGTGTGCAATTGTCTATAATTTCATCATTGTGCAAATAGTTGTAATTAGTCATTTTGAAGTCTTTCCAATTTGTTATTATTTGATCTTTTGAAGTACCTATTTTTGTAGGTATGTAGAAAAATAGTTTGTACAACAATAGTTCACTCCAATAGAAAATTTCAAACTCATTACTATCTTCATTTGGAGGCTCTTTAAATTGAGGATATACATTTACAATTGCCTTTTTTCTTTCTTACATTGAGAATTATATGAAAAGTCTTGGGTTGATCATAAGAGATATGTTGCATCTAATTCAGCAAGTTGTTGCATATAAGCATGGATATAACTTGGTGACAGGTCAATTTCATTATTTGATTTTTTGATATGATGTAGCATTTTACTGTCAATATCTAGAGAAATAAACTGTTGGCTACAGCTTATGAGTGGCAATTTTTGTAGCATATGACAAGTTTCTTGCTTGTTGATATCGCAACTTGTTACTATACCCATCATAAATTTATGGTATGTTAACAAGATGCTATCTTCAAATGTACTTGCATTTACTATGCTTTTAAACATTTCAATATAGGATTGTGATTTTTATTTGGAAGTGTGTTTTGAAATGTATTGAAGGACAATTTTTTTTTGAAGTTATAGGTTAGCATTAAATATTAGCTCTCCATATTGAAAGCATGTAAGGATTGTGAATATTCAAACATTCATCATTTCTTATAGCTTTATAGCATGGGTTCTTATCACTGTCAATTGTCAAGGTAGATGTATGGTGTTCAACCTATGGAGCTTTGTAATGACACTCCAATGTGTGTCCTTTTTTTTCTGAGGCATGTATGTTATGTGCATTTTGTGTGTCTCTACAAAGTATTAACTAATGACTCATAATCCAATGCAAGGTACATGGATAAGATTTGTCTTGTTTTAACAAAGCATGGATCATCGAGTGGAGGGTAGTGTGTTGTATTTGATCATTAAGTTGGGCTATGAGGATTCTAAGAAGATACGTATTTGTCAAAGAATTTTTTTATCATTTGGACTTCATCATCATTGGTCCAATTAATGGTGTCCATATTTGGTGCACTAGGGAGCCATAGAAACCATGAATATGTCCTAAGCCACGATGTTGTCATTCATACCTATACCAATGATCTTTTGTTTGGAACAACTTTTGGATAACTTCTTCACAAAATATTGTAAATCTATTGTGCAAATACAATGTTGTTATATGTGGATTGTAGATCACATGTTCTATAACTTGTTTTCTTGTAAATTGTATGTTCTGACTATCATTTTCAAAGAAAAGCTTATGCAGATCAAGCCATTTAGTGTTGACTGAGCTCAATGTAAAAAATAGTGTGGGGGTTCCAATTGGAAGATCATTGTAGTGAGATATTTTCAACACTTATTCCAATATGTGCAGGTACTTCAGAGGGTTGCACCAAAGTGCATTAGTTGATTCAGTAATTGGTCATCGAGAGTGTCTTGTAATCATTTGCGAAGTGCTTGTAAACTAGCTGGGAGAGGTTCTTCCAAATTAGTTCTAATAAAGACAGTTGTAGACTATTGTGAATGATGCCTCAAATTAAGATTATAAAGATAATAGTGGAATCTAACATGTCCAAATCTCTGATCATTATATTTGATTAAGTGGAGAGCATATTCATGTAAATGAACATGTTTGATACGTGGTTGCAGCAGAAGTACAACTCTAGTTGGAAAAAGTGTTGGGAATATCATGCTTAACAAACCTTCAGTATTATATTCATTTATTGGGGACAAGTTTATTTCAGGCCAAACTATAGTATTATCCCCATTAGTATCCAGTTGTAAGGTTTTTTTAATTGCATCAAGTTCATGATTTGTAGCTAGCAGTTTTGGAATAAAAGATGATGATATTTCTATACCATATTCATTACAACTCTAAAAAATTTCTTCTGTTGTTGGAATAGTTGTTTCATCGATATTTTCTTCTAAACAATGTAACATATTTGATACATCAATTGTAGTTTTAGGAAGTAAATTCATAGTATAAAAATCTATGACAACATCATTTTAGTATTGGTCATGTTGAATTTTATAGCTCAATGTGTCCATACAATGAAATTTATTAACATAACAATCATATTTTTTGCCTTGTATATTGCTTCTCTGGATAATAATAACTTCTAGGTCTTGTAATTTTCATGGCAAAACCTTTGCAATTTTTAAGATATCCTAGGGAAAACTTATAGTGTGACTAGTGTATTTGTATTAGCCACCTCTTGCGTGAGTCACTTGCAAAACAGGAGCAACCCTAGCTATAAGCATCTCCTATACTTGGGTAATCTTTTTTAACACAAGGGGTTGCTCACCTAGATCTAAGTTATTTGCCAAAGAGAAACAATGAACACCCTTTTCAGAAAATCATCTTGAATAGATAATATGTGGTGGGCTCTTCTGTATGAGCATTCCAATATATCTTTCCTTACAAATACTACATGTTTCAAGCATTAATAATGCATCAATGCGATTTCGGAAAGATTTCAATGCTTGAATATACTTTATAGAAGAAAAATAATTTGTGGTAGATTGTTTTGTAGTTGTATTATGTGATATTGTCTGTTGAGACATAAGTTGATTGTCCTATGGTGCATCTATTTTTTCCCTTTTGGTATCATTTAAGAAAGGTTGTTACATTTGAGACGAAGCAATGTTGGTCATTCTATGTGATAAAGCAGGGATTTGGTCCACTATAAGTGGTATTAAACCCATAATTTATGGGGTTTCACATGGTGCTGGCATAGACTAGAGCATTTTGCGATTCAATCGTTCCAATTGATACTTTTTTTAGATCTCTTTTTTGTGTTGTGTGTAATAGATATAATTTTGTTCTCTCTTTTTGGCTTTCTTGAGATCGCATTCTTGCATGACAGTCTGCATAAATATTTTAGACATCTTGAATGGACGGGTTGTATTAGATTGTGAATGTGAAACTAAGAACTGTAAAAAAAATGTGTATGTGCTAATATATGTATGTACATATAGAGATAGGAAGAGGTATGTGACTTTTTATGTTGACGATGTCTTACTATGCATGCATTTGTATATTGAACAATCGCATGAAACTCTGATATGTTTATGTGGTTGCATATATATGTACATATGAGTATGTCCATCTATATGTGTGTTTATTGTTTTTTTTACAAATATACAGAGGGACATATTCATATACAAATACATATATATTTATGACTCCATAAACATGTAGATATTTGGTGACCAAAGATTGGACTGTATGTTATCTACAACACTTTAGGGATGGAGAAATTGAATGATAGAGATTCAAATCTGCATATATATATATATATGTGTGTGTGTGTGTGTGTGTGTGTGTGTGTGTGTGTGTGTATGTATACAAAAGTACAAAACCATACATATAAGCATATATGCATGCACACACACATACATAAAAGTATATACATACATACACATACACATACACATACATCTACAAGGAGACATTTTTTAAGATATATATGTTTTTGTATGTACATATATATCTCTTCTGAATACTTGCCTATGTATGTCCATGTATACAAGTACATATATAGATGTATGCATGGAAGTTTGCAACTATGTAAAACTATATGTATGCATATATGTATATGTAAATATATAAAAATGTGTATACCAATCTATATGTATTTGTGTATATCCTGGTCTATAGATGAAGATGTATATATTTATGTATGCATATGTAAATAAGAACTCATACATATATACATAGATATATGTATATATAGTAATTTATATATACATATAGCCAGATAGTGTGTGTCCCTTGTATATATATATATTTATAAATGGGATTTTGTTTTATTTATTTTTGGTTTATGGTATGGTTGGTTCTTTTCTGTGTCCATTATCTCAATTTTTAACCTTTGTAGAGGTGAATGGCAAAGATTTTTTAAGTTAGTAGTTGTTGAAAATAGTTATTGGGGAAAGAAACATGTTTTCATAAATAAAATCATTATAAAGATACATCAGAACTCATATATATCTATATATAGACACCCTTTGAATGTTAGTTTCTTAAGAAAAACATAACAACTAAAACAAGATATGTAATATATTTTCATTTAGCTTTGTTGCTGCTACTGATGAACGCAATAGACAATATAAAAGGAAACAAACATTTGCATAAATTGAATGAATACAAAGAAACATTAGGAAAGACATTGTTTTCAAGGGAGTAAAAGGGAAACAAATTTTAATTTTAATTGTATGCAAATTGGCAAGCATGAATAAAATTGTAGTTTCAGTTTACACTTATATAAATATGACATTACAAGTACATCCCAGCTAAGCATTACGATATATACAAAAGTACTCAAAAGATTGCAACCAAAAATGAGATAGGTTAACTAAATGTTTTGTACATTTAATAATATAGGACATAAACAAAATCATATAAGTTTACAACATTGAATATTATAAATTCAATTGGGCATATATAGTTTGATGCAACAACATAAATTAAATTGTTTATGAGAAAAGACAATAATTATTAGTATTCATCCATCCATATAAAGATGCAGTGGTAGATGGATATAATTTTTTTTTATACAAGCACACACACAAACACACACACACACATGCATGCATCCATACATACATACATATACATATGTATATATGTATATATATACACATATATATATACATATATATATATATGTGTGTGTGTATATATACATATATACATATATATATGTATGTATATATATGTATGCATATATATACATATATATATATGTATATGTATATATATATATATACATATATATGTATGTATATATGTGTGTACACACACACACACACACACACACATATATATATATAAGTATATAAATGTGTACATATATATATATATATATATATATATATTTACACATTTATATACATATATATGTATATATATGTATGTATATATATGTACATATATATGTATGTGCATATATGTGTATATATATATACATATATACATACATATATACATATGTATATATCTATATGTATGTATATGTATATATATATATGTATATATATATGTATATATATATATATATATGTATATATACATATACATACATATAGATACACACACACACACACACACACACACATATATATATATAAATATATATACATATATATACATGTGTGTGTATGTACACATACATACACACATATATACATATATGTATATATATATGTGTGTATATCTATCTATCTATATATGTATGTATATATGTATATATGTGTATATACATACATACATACATATAGATATATATGCATACACACATATATACATATATGTATGTATGTACATGTGTATATGTATGTATGTATATATACATATATATATATGTATGTATATGTGTATGTGTATGTATATATAAATACATGTATATATACATACATGCATATATGTGTGTATGTATATATACATACATACATACATACATATATACATACATGTATGTATGTAGATATACATACATATGTGTGTGTGTGTATATATATATCTGCATACATATGTATATACATACATACATACATATATATATATACATACATACATACATATACATACATACATACATACATACATATATACATATATATGTATGTATGTATGTATGTGTGTGTGTGTGTGTGTGTGTGTGTGTGTGTGTGTGGACACACACACAAGAAGCTATTTCAAATTATGATTTGGAGGCCAACAAAACTATCACAAGAACATAGATTGAGTCCATTTATTTTTTTTAGTATTTTTTTTAATGTGCAATCTACACGATCTCTTTATTATTTTTTTGACAACACAATATAAATATAGACATACAAATTAACAATATTTAATAAACATACAAGTTAAATAAGAATGTAACCACACAATAAGATATAGAAGTATACAAAAGAGTAGCAGACAAGCGAGAGAATTTCACTCCATATGTTTCAAATGCGGGAAAGTGGGCTAGAACAAAACTAATACAATTTTGACCATGTAAAAGCAAAAACTCTACTAGAGATAAACAAGTTGAATCACAATCATATAATTAAGGTTTTAGAAAGAAAAGTAATGACAAAAAAGAAAAGTTCTCGACAACCAAGAAAAGGTGACGCTACATAGTGTTGATATAGACTACCACCCATAATTAAGTTTTTTTTGTCAAGGATCAATAAAAACTAACAAGAAGTTATCTATACTGCAAAGATCAAAATGATTGTGAAAAACATCACTATCTAATTGGTATGAAATTATGTAGTTGCACCCATCTGAGTGATCTTTGTAAGAAAAAGGTTGCATTCAGCCTAGAAATCAATATTTGCAACTTTGGTAATTGTTGCTTTCAACCTTGTCTCTAAATTGTGCATGTCATATGTAATTGAGTGTGAAAATGAAGATAAAATGACATCATTGATAATAGCTCGAGGTTTTCTTTCTGTGGTCAAATAATAATGTAACATGTAAAGGTCCTCTGTAGATATCATCAATAGATTTTTACCGACCTCATCAAAGGCAACAACCCAAAGACTACACGTATGGTCTTGGAGCTTTATCTACAATAAGTATTTATAATTGCATTTTGGCACATATGTTTGACATCTAGAACAAAACCATATATTATCGTTTTGCTGAACATGTTTCCTTTTACACTCTTTGCCATTAATTTGCAAATGGTAGGTTGGATAGCAAAAAGAATCATTTTTAATGAATTTCACAATAGCTCTAATAGTAGTCTCAATAGTTTCAGAGATAAAACTTGTATAATCTAAAATATATGCAATTGTCATCCTATTGTATTGTGAGTTAAGTTGTCTAGCAACACAAGATAGTGGAAGAAGATCAACTGGAATCTTTCCTCTCGACATAAGTGTATGTATTTCATGGATGGAAGGGTTTATATTTATATTTGTTGATGTGGTTGTGTTGATTACCTTTCCATTGAAATAACTGACATGACCACTTGTGACCATAAGAACCACAACTGTTTGGGATGCATGCATATTCTTCAAACCTTCACCTAACCCTTCCCATGTCGCACCCCATAAGTTAACATCAATAGTAAAAGTTGACATATCATTAATTTTTATAATTCTTTTTTGACTTTACTTCCTTATTTTCTATGAACTATTGAGGTTTCTCCAACAACAACTACAATACCAATAATATCAACTAAAGTGTTGTTGGTGCAATACATAATTTCCTTGATGGGTGTGAATCGAGAAGTATTTCCTTGTGGTGCAGGAGCACCTAGCAAAAGATGGCCACCATGAGGCCAAATTGGTAATAGGTTAAGGTTTTTGAGTTTTTCTCATTAATAAGGTCTTGAAAGACCACATTTCATGTAATAAGGTCCTTGAGACCAAATTTTAGTGTTTGGATTCAAGTTGAGGTCATGATTGTTTCATTATGGTCAAAATTGCAATTATAAGGTGAAAGTGTACTCAAGGCATCTAATGGGATGATCAAAAATGTATGATGGGTTCTTGGGTCTAATAGAATGTATTCATAATGGTTTGAATCCATATAGGGTCCATTTTAAGTTTTGGGTAAGGTTAGGCAAAATTTGTCTATAATGACAAATATTGTTATAAGCAATTTTTGCACATCAATTGGTGATTAGTTGATTGTTTGTTGATATAACTTCAAAATGAAGTTATAGTCATTGTAGAAGGCTTGTGATTTATTTAAGGAGGAACCCTCAATGACCAAGGGCTAGTTAGACATTGTAACTAAGTACAATCAATGAATATCTCAGTTTTACTTTGCAATTTCTGAGTTCTTTAACGTTGCAGACTGTTATCTTGAAGTTTTTCTTGCCATAACTAGCTCACTTGCTTGGGAAGTCTTTTGCATTTTTTAGAGGAGTGAATATTCTTCAATTTACCTTTGGTTTTATCTTTGTTCATTTTGTATTGTAAAATTTATAACCAAATTGGTGAAAACTATCAAAACCCTAGTCTAGGGTAACTCAAGGCAATCTAAAATGCATTAGGGGTCATTTCCATGTTGATAAATCCATGTCAAGGCATGGGATTACCATTAAAACCATTTATTTTGTTTTCCTAATCATTACAAGGTCCCATAATATGGTTGGCACGTGCTAGGGAAGACACAAGGACTGATTTTTGTGTCTCAGTCTGATAAGATAGTGAGATGATGAGTTTTGGGTGGTGTGAATGCAAGAATCAGGATTTGGAAGAGTTAGTGGAAGTCTAGAAGGGTGTGTGTAGACATAACAAACATGTCTCAAGGGTTGGAAATTCCAAATACCCAAGCCAAAGAAGGAAGATGATGAATATCGTAATGATAGTGCTTTAGACTGTGATAGTGTAGCAATGGGTTGAAACAATCCAAGTGGAAAAGGGGTGTAAGCAAGGGGTTTGTTGATGATTATTGTATCAGGAAAGAGATTAGAAGGGGTGCACAAACTTTGTGATAAGAATTTTGAGTATTGGGAGGGGGGTTTGTCCCTTGAAAGTGTGATTGTCCCAAGCATACATGATTGTCTTAATAGGACAATGTTGCAGCAGTAGGATACTTTGTGACCTTTAGGGTGGTTGAGAGGGTGAAGCATGGTGTTTGGATATGAAAGAGAGTTCCCTTGAAGTTGTCATGAAAAACCTTGGAGTGGTATGTACCCATTTAGCATTGGGATTTGTGTCTACGAGCCATTAGAAGACCTAGTTGAGGGTTGATTTGTGTAAAGTTTGAGGGTGTTGGTGGTGTTTGGATGTTGAAGAGTTGGGAATTAGGACTTAGACATGTTGGTTTGTCCTATTTGAATGTATGCCAGTGGTTGGTTGAGGGTTGATGAGTAAGGGAGTACCTATGGGGTGTTGTAGCCTTGAGTAACCAATGACCTTGTGAGGGAACTTGTGAGTAAGTGAAGGGTTGTCACCTAATTGGATAGGTGAGTTGGGAGAAATATCTCCCTTAGTGATTGGGTGTGTGAATTCTCTACATCACCTTGATCATGAACAACAACATCACAACACTTCAATATTGAAGTTTGTTCCAAAGTAATCTCAAGATGAATGTTAAGCTTATTAAATTTTGTATTGGCTTCTTTAACAGAGCCTTTTGACACACAATAATATGCTCCTACTTCAACCCTGTGATAAAGCATCTTTGCTATATCATTGAAGCAAGTGTTCTAACTTTAGTTCCTTCATCATCTATCATGTCAAAACTAAATACTTGGCCATTGGCTCTTGTTGTACTATATTGATGCATTTTCCTCTTGCTTGTCACATGACCCTTTATTGTCCATTTATTTTGAAAAGGGTTCAAGCCTTTTATAGGGCTAATATTCTCATAATTATCATGTTATACAAGGGGTGGGTGTATTCCAAATTTAAGAAAATGTTTAGATGAGGGAGGTGTGTCTTTCCCTAGCATTTGTTGTTCCTACTCTTTGAAACATGTATCTAGGTTTTCCAAGCAATGGAGAATTTTTAATTTTGACATCTAAGTTAAATATTATTATAGTCATGTAAGAGGGACAAAACAAATGTTGAATAATCTGCACATTGTGCAAAGGAACATTCAAAAAGCCAAAGACAAACTGCCAGAACATATAGAGTAGCCTACCTTGAATTCCAAATATTTCTACAAGAATAACCAGTCAACAATAATATATAACATATAGTTAATGTCTCTAAAAGCAACAAATTATTGTACTTAGCTAGCAGGATCACCAATTGCATGTGCGTCCCATCAGACAAAACGATCTTATATTGAGCAATGTCATCTTCATTAGCTATCAATTTCTCAAAAGAAAAAAGTTGAAGTACTAGAGTTGGGACATCATCCCCAATGTCGATAGATAGGATTGCATGTGAGATTAGCAGTAGTTGTCATTGCACCTCCTACAAGAACAGTAGAAGACAACTAAATAGATATGCAAGGATATCTAAATTTGTATGCATCCAGATGGTTATGGAAACATGTTTTTTTTTTAAATCCACAAATTTGTGCAAATGGACAACATACATATGTATGTATGTATATATGAGCATGCATAAATGTATGAATCTGTATGTGTGCATGCATATCCTCAAAGAGGAAAAGTGCAACATAGACATATCCACACATCTACCTATGTGACAATGTGTAGACATATATGTCTATACCTTTCTTTATAGATGTTTTTTTTGTGTGCATGGACACGTTATTGATTCATGTATTTACATATGTAAATGTATGAGGACACTATGGGTAACATGTATGTCAATCTATTTATATATATGTAAATACATAAACAGATTCAAAAATTGATTCAAACACCCACTTATATCAGTACATCTATTTGCATTGATGCAGGGTTATGCTTTCCAAAAGAAAAGAACAGAGAGATATATAGTGACTATAAACAAGTTGAAACTAAGAAGGAAAATAAATAAATGAGCTTATCAAAGTTTCTGCTGGAGGTTGTTCTAAGCTATCAGCAAAGTTTGTTGTGGATGACATATTGGTAATTATTTTCTATAGGTGAGGAATGGAAATTTGTCTGGAGAAATAGAAAGTCTATGTCACAATAATAAACATGAATGAATATATTTTAATGGTAAATGCAAGACATATTGTACATAGGGAGAAAGAAGATAACAAACAACATAGCACAAAAACCAAAATTGTGCAATACAACTTTGAGGTAAACCAATATGGTTTACCAGCATGAAAGGATGCATCTAAATATGTGATGTAGTCAGTTAAAACATAATCAATATAAAAAAGAATAATTAGAAATAAACACAAGTCTAGATCAAATATTCTTCATTATTCTTCTGCAACTCCAACCATTCTTCCATTACAATGAAAAAGTCCCTATTTTAAACAATCACCAAAAATTTCCTTTTTGGGCAGATTTTTACAAAATCCAAAAATTGCCACTTAAGGAAATTTTCAAATCTATCCCAAAAATCATGAAATCTTCTAGAAATATAAAAAACATTCCTACAACACAAATTAACAACTTTCTAATCTTAAAAATATTACGAGCTCAAAATTAACTAAAAAACCAACTTTCTAAAAAACTGAAAAAAAAAAGCGTAAAAGCCAATTTTGAGGCCTTAGATGAAGGAATCCGGCCCTGAAAATTTGAAGTTTTGGGGGCCCTACTAAACTTGGTTGGGTCAGAAATCCAATCAACTCCTCAAGATCTATGTCCATGTACAATTTCAGCCCAATCGGACAACCGAGTCAAAAGTTATGACCCCGCGAAGTCCCTGCATCAATCTCCTCTGGTTGAAAAAAACGCAGCTCCTGCAAGTGGGTGTCCTCAAATTGCTTCCACTGACCTCGATCCAACTAATAAAATTCCCACTCTATAATCCATGTTCTCTCTGGTGGTGCTAATCCATCCCACTATACCAAGTATCTATGGTATTCTCCTTGCTGAGTGCGAACAGTCTTCTTGTCAAGAATCTGTGCAATCTTCTCTCATTTCTTACTAGGGAGTGCTCGCTGCCAATCTACTTCCTCCTCACCACCATCATCATTAATGTCAACATGAAATATGTATATATCAAAAATATTAAATACAGGAGAGATATCAAGATCAAGTGGTAGATCGACCTGATAAGCATTGTCATTAATCTTCTTGAGAACCCTGCAAGGACCAACTTTCTTATATTTTAACTTGTGGCATGTGCCTGTAGGAAACCTCTCTTTCCACAGATAAACCATCACTAAATCACCTTCCTTAAAGACATGATGTCATTGACCAACATCAACTATAGCTTTGTACTTCGCATTACTTTCCTGCAACTTTTGTCTCACCCCTTCCTGCAATTGGTGAAGGTGTTCTACAAATGCTACTGCATCATCATTGATTCTTTCGCCAAGGGGAAACTACACCAAATCTAGAACACCCTTAGGATTCCTACCATAAACAATTTGAAATGGAGATTTACCTATAGATCTGTTCACTGATTTGTTGTAAGCAAACTCTTCTTGTGGCAATGCCAAATCCCACTACTTGGGCTTCTCTCCAACAATGCACCATAACAGGTTTCCCAAACTACGATTGACTACCTCTATTTGTCTATTGGTTTGAGGGTGATAGGAACTACTAAACTACAACTTAGTCCCCATCTTCTTCCATAAAGTTCACCAAAAATGACTTAAGAACTTTGTATCTCTATCAGAGACAATGGTTTTTGGCACACCATGCAACCCAACAACTTCTGAAAAAAAATAATTCAGCCACTCGTGTTGCATCACTAGTTTTCTTACAAGCAATAAAATGAACCATTTTATTGAATCTGTCAACAACCACAAAAATAGAATCATTACCTCGTTGTGTATTTGGCAATCCCAAAACAAAGTCCATGCTCAAATCTGTCCATGGTTCTAGAGGTACGGGAAGTGGCATGTACAACCCTGTATTATGTGAGTGTCCTTTAGCAACCTGACAGATCCTACACCTTGCCACATATTTGGTTACATCTCATTTCATCTTTGGCTAGTAGTATTTATCTTCAAGTAAGGCTATTGTCTTATCCTTGCCAAAATGTCCAGCCAAACCACTGCTATGAAATTCCCTAATGATATTCTCCCTCATGGAACCAACTGGAATGCATAACTATTTCCCTTTGAAGAGATAGCCATCTTGCATAAAGTATTCACCTTGAATATCAAACATATGTCCAACTATTGGGTTCTTCAATTGTTCCACAATCTCCTAGAAGTCATTGTCAGACTCATACAAATCTTTGATTGCATCAAAACCAACTACCTCATTCTCCATTGTTGTTAGAAGTACAACATGTCTGCTCAATGCATCTACAACTTGGTTTTGCTTTCCTGATTTGTGCTTCAAAACAAATGTATAGCCTTGAAAGAATGAAACCCATTTCACATGTCTACTACTTAACTTCTTTTGTGTGTTTAGATATTTTAATGCAATGTGATCTATGAACAAGACAAACTCCTTTGGAACTAAATAATGCCTTCAATGTCTCAAGGCTTGCACAAGTGCATAAAACTCTAGATCATATGTGGAATAGTTCTTTCTTGCCTCATTCAACTTTTCACTAAAAAAGGCAATTGGTTTACCTGCTTGGCTAAGAATAGCTCCAATACTTACATGTGAGGCATCACAATCAACTTCAAACACTTTTTCAAAGTTTGGTAATGCCAATATGGGAGCTTCTGTTACCTTCTTCTTGAGAAACTTAAAACTTTCTTCAACCTCATTGGTCCACATGAATTCCTTTCCTTTGGTACAATCTGTGATGGGTGCAACAATACTGCTAAAATTCTGAATAAAATTTTGATAAAATGTGGCCAGGCCATGAAAACTTCTTACCTTTGTTATGCTCTGAGAACTAGGCCATTCCAGAATTGCTCTAACCTTCTCTGAATCCATCTTGATACCTTCTGTAGAAACAATAAATCCCAGAAATACCAGACTCTCTTGCATAAAACTACACTTTTTCAGGTTTGCATAAAGTTGCTCTTTCTTCAACACATCCAATATGATCCGCAAATGCTGCAAGTGCTCCTCTTTGCTCTTACTAAAAATTAAAATGTCATCAAAATAAACTACAACCAACTTACCAATGTAAGGTCTAAGTATTGTATTCATCAATCACATGAAGGTACTGGGTGCATTAGACAACCCAAATGGAATCACCATTAACTCATATAATCCATCTCTAGTCTTGAAAGCAGTCTTCCATTCATGCCCTTCTCGTATCCAAATTTGGTGATACCCACTTCTCAAATCAATTTTACTGAAATATTGAGCCCCTACAAGAAAATCCATCATGTCATCCAAGCGAGGTATAGGGAACTAGTATTTGATGGTAATTATATTGATTGTGTGGCTATCTGTGCACATCCTCCATGTACCATCTTTCTTTGGTGTTAATAATGTTGGTACAACACATGGATTCATGCTTTCTTGCACAACACCTTTTTTCATAAGCTCCATCACCTGCTTGTTGAGTTATGCATGTTGTGTAGGGATCATCCTATATGCTGCCTGATTAGATAAAGATGCTCCCAGAATTAGATCAAGATGATGTTGAATATCTCGCTTTGATGGAAGACCATCAGGTATAACATCACTATATTCTTTGAGTACCTTTGCTACTTCAGCAGGTATTGGTGTCCCTCCTCCTTCCTCCTTTTGTACCATTAATGCATAACAGAATCCTGACACCTTCATCTCCTTAACAAGCTCTCTTTCAGACAATATATTCTTAGCTTCCCCTGCATCCTTAAGGGGTAATAAGATGACTTTCGATCCCTCCTTCCAAAATGTATAATTATTCCTTTCCCCATCATACATGACCTTTTTGTCATATTGCCAAGGCCTCCCCAATAATACATGACATGCATCCATTGGGATGACATCACACTAGACCTCATCTTTGTAAGTTTTTCCTATAGAAAACTTGATCAAGCACCTCTTATCAACAATAACTTCATTCCCCTTCTTAAACCATGCAATATGGTAAGGGTGAGGATGTTTCTCACACTGTAAATTCAACTTATCTACCATCTCTCTGGAAACCATATTCTCACAACTACCACTATCAATATTAACTTGACATACCTTTCCTCCTAAGGTGCAGATTTGAATCTGTGTTTTCTCCATCTCTGGGATTATCAAGGTTCTCCTTATCATGAGGTTCTCTCCTACATCTGGGAGAACTTCTAAATCTGCTCCATCATTTTCAGATTTAGCTAAAATCACTCTGGATGGTCCTCCTTGATTTCTATCTTGCACATTAAAATTTGAGCACTCAAATTCTCTATGGCCTTCTTCCCCACACCTAAAACAAGTGAATGATCTCCTTTGGCTTTCCCATCCTCTACCACCACCATAGCCTCTTCCTCTTTGAAACCCTCATCCTCATTGTAAATTAGAGGACTCTAGGTGGGTATCATCTTGCTTCTCTACTCCTTGGGATGAATCTCCCCTACCATAACTTAAACTACCACGTGAAGGAGATGAAGTACCCCTTCTTGCTCCTCTATTCCTTTGAAAATACTATCTGTTTTGTTTTTCTTCTGCCTTTAGAGCTAGCTGATAGGCCTCTTCCATACTGTCGATCTAGTGCATACTTAATTCATCCTGAATTGAAAACTTCAATCCATTTACATACCTAGCATCCATTTGTTCATCAGATTCTTGATGCTCAACCCAAATGGACAACTGGTAAAATTTATTTGTGTACTCTTGTACAGTAGATAAGTTTTGCTTCAAATTTTGAAATCTGCGAAACAGAGTTTGTGCATAGTCTAAAGGCAAAAACTTTTCTCTTAATTTCTTCTCCATCTTGCTCTAGTTTTTTATCTTCTCTTTTATTTTCCTTGTTCTCTCCTTTTGTAGATGATCCCACCAGATCATTGCATGACCCTTTAACTTAGTGCATGCAAACTTAACTTTTTTTTCCTTTGTCATAGACTTCCACTCAAAAAATTTCTCCATCTCATTCAACCAATCAATCAGCTCCTCTGGTTTAAGACTACTTGCATATTCTGAAACTTCAACTTTAATTGCTTCATTCTTCCCTTCTAATGCCTTAAGCATCCTCTCTTCAAAATTTCCATGATTTACTAGTTCTTCTTCAAACTCTTCAAGACTGATCTGTATCTCCTTCATTCGAACCTTCATCAGAATTATCTTCCCTTTACCTCATTCTCTAATTTTCCATTATATTTGTGAGCTCTGCAACTTACCTTTGGAGGTTTTGCATGTCTCTATGCATCTGAGCAAGACTTCTTCCTCTTCCTCTCCCAACCATCTTCCTGCTCTGATACCAGATGATGTAGCCAGTTAAAACATAATCAATATAGCAAAGAACAATTAGAAATAAACACAAGTCAAGATCAAATGTTCTTCATTATTCTTCTGCAACTCCAACCATTCTGCCATTACAATGAAAAAGTCCCTATTTTAAACAATCACCAAAAATTTCCTTTTTGGGCAGATATTTATAAAATCCAAAAATTGCCATTTAAGAAAATTTTCAAATCTATCCCAAAAATCATGAAATCTTATAGAAATCTAAAAAATATTCCTACGACACAAATTAACAACTTTTTGTAGATGTCTAAAAATGGTCAACGCTTGTGGAGTCATACTTTAACATTTGCGCATTGCCTTATTTTAGGGTTCTTGTGCTGCATTAACATTTCTTCTATGTTGCACACTTGGTGTTTATCATTTGCGAGCATCGAGTCCTTCTTCTGCATTCCTCATTTTTCTCACTTTTGAATTAGGTCTTGTCGATAACAATCTTCAGTCATGATTTTGGTCGATCTTATCTTGTCGCATCATGGTGCGTGCTCATTTATCATCATTTTAGACATCATCAATCCTAATCGATGATAGAATTAGGGTTTTGTCCTCTTGTCAATCTTTCAATCATCTTTAGCTTGTTAGTAATCATTTGTGATTATCAACTTGTCAATCTCGTCATTTTGCAATCGATTCATCATCTATCCTTGTCCTTGTCAATCTCATCATTTTGTGATCAATTTGTCATCGATCCTTGTCCTTGTCAATCTTGTCATTTTGCGATCGATTCGTCATCGATCCTTGTCCTTTTCAATCATGTCAATTTGGATCAATTAGTCATTGTTCCTTGCCAATTGGTGCCTATCAATTTGATCTCCTTGTCAATCTTGGTCAATTTGTCAACCAATCTCAATCATTTATCAACATTGGTCCTTTGTCAATTAGAATCATGATCGAACCTACATTAATTTCTTGTTGTCGTGACCTAATTCCTTGTCCTCTTATTTCTAAGGTTTTATGATTTGTTCATTTAATCCCTTTCTTCTTCTTTGTGGGTTAAATAAATCTATTTATTTAGTCCTAGGTCTCTTTCATGAATTAATTAATGGATGAAAACCTATTAATTAATTCACCTAATTTCTATTTCATCTTTTTCCTCAATTTTCTAATTTGCTAATTTCTCCTAATTCCTTTTGTCATGAGAATAGAAACTTGTCATAATTTGTCATAATTTATCATAAATCTTGCATAGAAATTGTCATACATTTGTCATAATTTTGCCATTCTTGATTTGAATTTCCTTTCAAATCTCTTCATGCTAATCTTGTCCTCTCTCCAATTTGACTATAAATTGGATGATTTTCTTCAATGAAAGGGAGATCAATCACATTTTCGAGTAACCTTATGCTACGAATTTCATCTCTCAACAACCTGCTTTCCACTTGCATTTTGCACTTGTAGGTGAGATCCACATCAAATTTGAAGGTGAAAGAAGAACAATGGAGCCACATGAAGGAGATATCTATGTTGGTTTTCTTTGATTTCATTTGAATTGAATATCTTGTCTTTATGTCTTCATTGATTGGATTGGGATTGCTTTCATAGCAGCTTTAGGTTTTGTGGTTGTCCTAATTACTATTGTTTTGACAATTTTCAATTTCTTGATCTACATTTTGGTGAACCCGATGTGAACTAACCCCTTAACCATGTTTTGAGTGCTTTTGAGTTGTTTGCAGGTGAAAAACTCAAGAAACAGGGTGACTCGGAGCTCTCTAGGCACTTCTGTGCCTGTGTTGATGGGTTATGTGCCTGTGTTGAGGCATTCTACACCTGTGTTAATACTTCTGCACCTATGTTGATGGGTTTTATGCCTGTGCAAGGCCAAAAATAGAGGTGAAATCAGTTGTTTTTACTTGCAAATTTGTTTGTTTTCATTTTGTTTCTTGCATTCTGGTTTTTCTTTGGTACTAATTCTCTATGCACCATCTTGGTGTTACGTGTGACGAAGACTAAAAATGCAACTACTAATGAATCTTATGCAGGACGTGGTCAAAGACTCTCATTAAAACATCTTGCTTGCGATTTTTAAAGTAGTTGCACATTTCATTTCTTAAAGGTTAATGAACACCATACATGCTTTGTCTATTTTTAATTTGATTGCATGTTTTAACCCTTAAACCTGGGCCTGCCTCCCAATTTTCTTGGCACTTCGCATAGGCATTGGTGAGAGGGAATGACCCAAAATGGTGACAGGCTAAAGCCAAGCTCTTCCAAACCACTCTAAATAATTGGGGATGCAACAAAAGTTGTAGACAATAGGTGCTAGAATGGTATTGCGATGATTTATTCGTCAGATCAATACCCACCTGAATGGATGCCCTTACTAGAATCTCTTATTTTTAGATGCCAAAATCCTTCTATCTATTGGCTCAAGCATTGTGATACGCGCATGCCGAAGACACCTCTCATGTACTCCTCAGTTAGAGATAGCAAGTTCTTGGGAAGTGATGCCCCTTGAACTCAAAGCTTGGTATTCCCAAGAAGTGAGTGCACTGTAAGGGGGAGCCAGTGCTACCAAGCATCTAGCTATCTAGCTGAGTGTTGTATTTTATGGTTAGAGGATTCAATAGATATTACCCTTGCCAGCCATAGGATTTGTTGTGAATGTGCTTGATTGTCTTGAGTCAAAGTCAAACAAACATTTTGTCTTCTGTGATTGTCAAAGGTTAAATCAAAAAAACAAACTTTCAAAAGTGCTCATAATCAACTTGGGTTTTCAAAATCAGCAACCTTCAATTCAAAACAAAATCCAAACAACAGTCCAAATTTGTCCAAGTATTCATACAACATTTGAACATGGCTTGTCAAGACATTGAATATCTTTGTTTCAAAATTCATGTCACTTTAGGCTAGGTTTTGCATAGTCCAACTTAGGTCCTAGGACATATTGTCATCTCCCTTCATTTTAGTCCTTTTCATTGCAAGTGTCCTCATTTTGTACTTAGGTTCAAAATCATTTCCCTAAGTTTGCATTTCATTGTCATATCCAAGATAGATTTCCATTTAGGTGACATTTGTGTATTATCCTTGTCATGCTAAAATTAGGTCTTGCATAGGTTGCATTTTGCAAATTCCAAGTCATTGGTCTTTGCATATCCTTATCATTGTATTGTCATCTTGTCCTGGCTTCATCTTGTCATATCATATCCTTAGATCATTTTCATGTCATATCCTAAGTCATTGTCATAATCATTGCCTTCTTGCATTTAATCTCAAAAATTTGGTTTGTCAAACTTGAAAAATCAAAACTTTGGATGATACCCTACGTTGTTGTTAGGGAGTCTTGACCTTGTCTAAAATTTGTCCTTTCATTAATATCATTTTTGTCAAACCTAGCTTAGTATCCAAGCATATAGCTAAGACATTGTCAATTTGTCCTTTAAGGTCTTGGCTTCATTTCAACTTCCCAAGGTTGAGTCTTTAGGTTTGCATTCCAAAAAGTTTGTCCAAATCTTGAAAAACAACAAAAACATAGGTTGCATTCTTGCCATAGATTGCATTTTCATCTATTTAGGTTGCATTTAGTTGCATATCATACATCATCCTTTTAAAATCAAAAATCAAAAAAAAAAATCCCAAAGATATTGCATTTGCATAGCAACTTGCCATAATTTGTGCATAATTTGTCATACACCTTGCATAGAAATTGTCATACATTTGTCATAATTTTTCCATTCTTGATTTGAATTTCCTTTCAAATCTCTTCATGCTAATGTTTTCCTCTCTCCAATTTGTCTATAAATTGGATGATTTTCTTCAATGAAAAGGATCAATCAATCACATTTTCAAGTAACCTTATGCTATGAATTTCATCTCTCAACAACCTTCTTTCCACTTGCATTTTGCACTTGTAGGTGAGATCCACATAAAATTTGAAGGTGAAAGAAGAACAATGGAGCCACATGAAGGAAATATCTGCATTGGTTTGCTTTGATTTTAGTTGATTTGAATATCTTGTCTTTATGTCTTCATTGATTGGATTGGGATTGCTTTCATAGCAACTTTAGGTTTTGTGGTTGTCCTAATTGCTATTGTTTTGATGATTTCTGATCTCCAAAAATTCAAAAGGTACAAAAACATTAAGTTGTATTGTCATCCTTTTAGGTTGCATTTGTCAATCCCATTAGTTGCATTGCATAGTGACATGTTTGTTGAAATGAGGTCTCAACCTTCTTACGAAGCCATGTCATCACAATTGAGAAATCAATCATGTCAATCCAATCTCTACATGTCTTAGAACTTGGAACAAACTTATCATGATGATGTAAATGTCCGAATACAAAAACTAGAGGAGAAACTAGCTCAAGAAAAGGAGATTTTGGAATAAAAAGTGAAAAACATTGAGAAGAATAGATCACAAATGTCCAAAATGTTTAAAAAATTTCCAGGTTGAAATCCAAATATTGAGCCAATTGATGTAAGATCTCTTATTGAACAATCAAACATACCAAATCTCCTCTCACAAATAGAGATGATGAAACAATTTCAAGAAAAGAGACAACAACATTATGTGCCTTCACAAAGAGAACAAGAAGGTGTTTACTACTAATCAGATTTTCAACCATCACAACCAATTGTTCAACAGTTCCAACATTTCCAACAGACACAACCAATGGTCCAACATATACAACCAACACAACCAATGGTCCAATTTCAACAATATGTCCAACCAACTATACAATGTCCACAAATAGTTCAACCAATGGTGGAATATCAACAAGTTCAATCAACATATCAATGTCAACAACCACAACCAAACATTCAAAAACAAAGGTTGCAGCACACACCAAGCCAAATTTTGAACATGTCAAACCAATTTGATCAACATCTAGTTCGAAATCAAAACATGACATCAGACTAGAACCAACTCCTTTCCAAACAAGTTCAAATTCCAGATACAAGTATGTCAAAACCTCGAAAGAAAGGCGGCCTTATTGCAAGGATCTTAAGGAAATTACCAAGTGAGTTCTTTGAGGAAGATCAAGATAATACACTTATGTCTAGCAATGCCTCATCCCCCCATAAACAAATTGACTCTCCAATGGCATCTATCCCTACACCTTTAGAAGTTTCACAAGAACCTTCCATATTATCCTCATCAAACAATACACCCAAGGATGAAATTATCCAAGGGCTATCCATAATTGATTGCCAAGATAATCCAATTCATGATGCACACCTTGTCATGTTTCAGAAATACAAGGTCCAATGCCACCATGCACTTTATTGCCCTTACCTATTTTAGAGGACCCCATTCGAAGTCCTTCTTCCTCATGTTCAAGCATTGATTCCTTGCCAGAATCCATCACAAATGTTCAAAGTACATTTCCTTCATGCCAAAACATTGATCCCTTGTCAGAATCCCCCATGCATATCCAAAGTCCAACCCCATGTCAAGAGGATAATTTAGAGCATGAAGAAATGAGTCCTAAAGAAAATCAAGATCAAGATCCTGAAACCTTATCATCCCATCCAATTATTGACCAAGATCCCATTTCCCTAGACACTCATAATGATTCACTTATTCCTATCCATTCTATCCAAGAACACAATGTCCTTTCAAATCCCATTGGCATTCCACTTCTTAAGAAAGATCAAGATATCCTTTCCATCCTTTCCGATGATCCCATTAAAATTAAAGAGCAAAGCACCTTTAAAGAGGATTCCAATGATCTTCCTCCTTGTCGAGATCAAATTATTCATTTAAATCCTCCACAAGATCCTTTTGTTCCTCCATCTCCACATCCTAATCCCACATATCCACTCCAAGATCTCATTTCTTTTGATGATCCCATTATTTATCCCATTCCATCTCTTGAAGAGCCTGTCATTGAACCATGTCCACCACACGATCCTAGTTCCCCTCATGATCCTAATCCCCCTCATGATTCTAATGTGTTAGTACAAGATGTTCATGAACCCTCGACATGCATAATGGGTTCTTCCACTTTGGTGCAATCCGATCCACTTCAAGATCTCATTATTGCTCTCATATCATATCCACCTCATAATGGACTCGTGTCTTCTTCCCAAAGAAAAGAGTATCCTACAAGTCAAGATATTCATAAAGGCAAAGGAGCAGATCTCCATAAGCAAGAATCCCTTCATGTTAAAGAAAATATTAAGGGTCATGGCCTCAGTGAAATTCCTCAAGACATGGGTACCCTTACTAAATCCAACATCCCTTCAAAGTCCAAACATATCCCTTTCCCATCATACTTTCCATCCATCTTAGGTCCTTATATTCCTTCATCCTCTATGCAAGGTCAGCAAAGGCACAAATCCTTGAGTAAATTTCATCCATCCAAAAGAACTCCATTTCATTCATATCCATCCATGCATTCCTTTCCCCCTCCAAGCAATTTGGATGCCAAGTATAAAAGTCAAAAGTCTAATAATCCACATGTATTCAAGGATCAACATGTCCAATCTAATCAACATGTCAAAGCAAAGAAAAATATGATCCAAAAAGAAAAGGAAAAATCCAAAAGGTCATAAAGGCCCATTGCTCAAAAACAAAATTCAAAATATATATGGGTTCCTAAATCCCTTGTGTTGGCAATGCACTCCAAGGAACCACAAAAGCATGAAAAATCACAAACCTAAGCGGCTCCTTGAAGCACAAAATCCTAAAGAAACATCCAACTTGGCATCCAAAGTTGCTATTCCTCCATCCAACCCTCTCAAATTTGTTCCTCCATCACCTTCTTCATCCATTTTGGGCCCTTATGTCCCAAAATCCCAAGCTATTCCTCCATCCAAATCTCACAATCTGAGATCCATTTTTCCTCCATCAATCCACCACCCGTCAAGGTGTGTTCCAATGTTGATCTTGCCTTCATTTCCATCCAGTGAAGCCCAATTCTTCCAATACCCTATCCATTATCCAATGCATATTTTTCATCCTTCGATCCCTTTGATCCAATCCTTTACATAAATCCTTGCCTTAGTTTCATCTTATTTTCCATGTCCTTATCCTACCAACGTCTTTGAGCATACTTTTAAAGGTCATGGTCCTTTTTTTTTTTAAGGCTACTATCCAAAACAAAACAAAAAAAAAGACGCTTGAGTCCTTCTTCCATCCCCTATCATGTGTCCAACTTCTATTGAAAATGTCAAAATACAAGAAAAAAAGTGAGAAAAAAAAAAAAGACAAAAGAAAAAAGTAAAGCAAAAATAATTCATCCACTGGTGAAAACCTAGCAAACTAGCACCTTGGGCAAGTACCATGATGAAAACCTAGCAAACAGGCATCATGCGTAATCTATGAACTTCTTGCATACCGTACTTGGGGATAGGTTTTATCCTATCATATCCTTTTGTCCTTCATTGTTCCATTATCCTATCGAACCCCTATCATTACCCTTCATATCCTATTGTCCCTCATGTCCAGTTTCTCTTTCCACCTTTGATCTTGACAAGGCTGAGGATCATCAAGAGCATCATGCATCTTGTTTGTAGCTTTTAGTCCATCATAGCTTTTGGTCTTTATCCATTTGCTTATTATAACCTTTCATCCATATTCCCTAGCTTATTGCAACTTTTTGCCACTATCCCTTAGCCAATCCCGACCTTCAGTCCATGTCCCTTATCCATTCTTGGTCTTGCTTATCCTGTCCATATCTTATCACTATCCATACACTCTTTTTCATTCCTTGATCTTGATCTAACATAAGGACGCAAAATTTAAACATAGTTTCAAAAACCTCTTGACATGTCCCTCATGCCATGTTCCTGCTTTACATTGTCATATCTAGTCTCTTGTCCCATCACGCAATAGCCCTTGAAAATTGCATCCATATTGTCTCCATGATAAAAGGCCTTTGTCTTCCCTCTATCCACCAATATTTCAGAAAGCCTATTTATTCACCTATCATATTCCTTGCCTTGCTAGACACTGGGGGCAAAATCATAAAAATCAAATAAAGTCCTAAAAAAATTGAAAAATGTCTTGAAAAATGTCAAAATCCTAAAAATCAAATAATGTCCTGAAAAAATCCCTAAAAAGTCAAATAAAGTCCTGAAAAATGAACAAAAAAATTGTAAAAACTCGAAATTCCTACAAAGTGAAAAACATCAAAATCCAAAAACAATTTCTTTGGCATTTTTCATTTTGTCAATAAATGGTCCCCTTTGTGCATAGACAGATCGCTGAGCATACATCCAATGACAATCTATCAAACATTGTGCTTTAATGAAATCACGCATTAACAGATGAACTATTCGACCAAGCAAGCATTCAACCTGATAACAATTGTCACATCAATAAAAATAGCATCAACATTACCATTGGTCCTTGTCAACATTATCATGGGTCTTATAGAGGGTGTGGTATACTCGAAACCAGATTGTGTCCTGTCTTCGACGGGGTACCACATTCCCTGAAACTAGACAGCATGATCATTCTTGTTTTCCACTTTTGACAATGATGATCTGACTGTTTGTTTGACTTGGTTGAATTTGTGTGTCTTATATTTTTACTGATTTATCTTTGCCTTCGATCATGTTCCTATGTTGCTCGATGATGTCATTGAGTGATTTAGAGTGATCGGGATGGTTCATGGTCCCTTTCCTTTTTTTTGTGTTTGCTATTTGTGGAATGTTTGTCACAAACTAGGGCAACTATATCGTTGGGTGTCTGTGATAAGTACATTCTCTTTGTGAACGCCGCACATACCTCGACCCTTGATGTATGCACCCTAGGATGCTTCACTCATTCCTTGTGTGCAATGTGTCTATCTTTTGCGAAAAGGGTTGCGTTCCAGCTTTGGCCTTCAAAGACATGATGCTCTGCATCCACTTTGCTACAATAAATAAAGGTTCTCACCTACTTATGTGCATTTGTGAAAGCAAGTTTTCCTTCATCTCTAACTGTCCTCTATCTAATTTCTTCTTACTAACATTTCTTCCGTCAGTCTTGGCAGTCCATTCGAACCTATCATCTTCTATCATTCTTATCGATCACTTGGCCTCTTTTCTGGATTTTTTTGGCCAATTCCTCGAGGGGGCATGCATATGTTATTGTTATTGTCTGGGGCATTTTCATTATTGTTCTTTGAAACAATGCTTAGAATCGCATTGTCTTAAAGAGGGGCAAAATGTAGACGTCTAAAAATGGTCAACGCTTGTGGAGTCATACTTTAACATTTGCGCATTGCCTTATTTTAGGGTTCTTGAATCACATTAACATTTCTTCTATGTTGTACACTTGGTCTTTATCATTTGCGAGCATCGAGTCCTTCTTCTACATTCCTCATTTTTCTCGCTTTTGAATTAGGTCTTGTCGATAACAATCTCCAATCATGATTTTGGTCGATCTTATCCTGTCGCATCATGGTGCGTGCTCATTTATCATCATTTTGGACATCGTCAATCCTAATCGATGATAGAATTAGGGTTTTTTCCTCTTGTCAATCTTTCAATCATCTTTATCTTGTTAGTAATCATTTGCGATTATCAACTTGTCAATCTCATCATTTTGCAATCGATTCGTCATCGATCCTTGTCCTTGTCAATCTCGTCATTTTGCGATCGATTTGTCATTGATCCTTGTCCTTGTAAATCTTGTCATTTTGTGATCAATTCATCATCGATCCTTGTCCTTTTCATTCATGTCAATCTGGATCGATTAGTCATTGTTCCTCGCCAATTGGCACCTGTAGCATCGGAAATAGGAAATCATCAAAGCAATATATAAAAGGACATATTATTCATTATTAGCTCAATCACACATTGCAATGATCTAATCCTAAGCACACTCAATAGAGACATAAAAACAAAGCATTCAAAAGCAAATATCATGCAAACCAGATAACAATTTGGATGCTTCTTCCATGCGGCTCCATTGTTCTTCTTTCCTCTTCAAATGGATTTGTGGATCTCACCTACAAGTGCACATACAATTGAAAGCAAGATTGACTTTGATGAAAAGCTCAAGAGTACTAGAAGCATAAGTTCGATAGTCTGATAGGAATTATTAGTTACCAATTACCAATTACCAATTAGCCTTGATTGATGAAGATCATCCAATTTATAGAAGAATTAGAGAGATGAACAAATTAGCATGAAATGGATATTAGAAGCAATTAATTTCAAAATGGCAAAATTTAGTGGAAAGAAGAAGGTTATGACACCTTCTATGTCATGAATTATGACATATTGCCAATGCAAAGCTTAGAGAACTAGAACCTTATGACATCTTGCTATGTCAAGAGTATGACGCACGAAGCACAAAAATATGGAGAACTAGAGACAAGTTAATTAGGTGGAAATTAAAATTAGGAAATTAGAAAATAGGTGGAAATTAGGAAATTAGGTAAATTAATTAATAATTTGTCATTTATTAATTAATTCACAAAAAGAGGAATAAGTTAGCCAATTAAATAAATATTTAATTTTAATGAGAAGACTTAGGATAAATAAGTAATTTATTAATCCTAAAGGAAGAAAATGATAAGCAAGGTTAAATGACTAAATCATGAAACCCTAGAAGGCAAATTAGGTCTTGAAAGATAATTGACTCGATTTGATCATGATTTTGAATTAATAAATGATTTGATTGATAAATGCGCCAAGGAACAATGACAAATTGATCCAAATTGACATGATTGAAGAGGACAAGGATCGATGACAAATTGATCGTAAAACGACGAGATTGACAAGTTGATAAGAGATTGACAAGATCGACCAAAATCATGACTGAAGATTGCTATCGACAATACCTAATTCGAAAGCGAGACAAATGAAGAATGTAGAAGAAAGACTCGATGCTCACAAATGATAAAGATCAAATGCGTGACATAGGAGAAATGTTAATGCGACGCAAAAACCTAAAATGAGGCAATGCGCAAATGTTAAAGTATGACTTCCGCAAGCGTTGACCATTTTTGGGTGTCTACAGCACCTATCAATTTGATCTCCTTGTCAATCTTGGTCAATTTGTCAACCAATCTCAATCATTTATCAACATTGGTCCTTTGTCAATTAGAATCATGATTGAACCTACATTAATTTCTTGTTGTCTTGACCTAATTCCTTTTCCTCTTATTTCTAGGGTTTTATGATTTGTTCATTTAATCCTTTTCTTCTTCTTTGTGGGTTAAATAAATCTATTTATTTAGTCCTAGGTCTCTTTCATGAATTAATTAATGGATGAAAACCTATTAATTAATTCACCTAATTTCTATTTCATCTTTTTCCTCAATTTTCTAATTTGCTAATTTCTCCTAATTCCTTTTGTCATGAGAATAGCAACTTGTCATAATTTGTCATAATTTGTCATAAATCTTGCATAGAAATTGTCATACATTTGTCATAATTTTGCCATTCTTGATTTGAATTTCCTTTCAAATCTCTTCATGCTAATCTTGTCCTCTCTCCAATTTGTTTATAAATTGGATGATTTTCTTCAATGAAAGGGAGATCAATCACATTTTTGAAATCAATCACATTTTTGAGTAACCTTATGCTACAAATTTCATCTCTCAATAACCTGCTTTCCACTTGCATTTTACACTTGTAGGTGAGATCCACATCAAATTTGAAGGTGAAAGAAGAACAATGGAGCCACATGAAGGAGATATCTGCGTTGGTTTGCTTTAATTTCATTTGATTTGAATATCTTGTCTTTATGTCTTCATTGATTGGATTGGGATTGCTTTCATAATAGCTTTAGGTTTTGTGGTTGTCCTAATTGCTATTGTTTTGATGATTTTCAATTTCCTGATCTACACTTTCTAATCTTTAAAAGATTACGAGCTCAAAATTAACTAAAAAACCAACTTTCTAAAAAAACAAAAAAAGAGTAAAAGCCAATTTTGAGGCCTTAGATGAAGGAATCCGACCCTGAAAATTTGAAGTTTTGGTGGCCCTACCGAACTTAGTTTGATTATAAATCCAATCAACTCCTCAATATCTATGTCCATGTAAAATTTCAGCCCAATAGGACAACCGAGTCAAAAGTTATTACCCCATGAAGTCCTTGCATCAATATGGTTGTGAGCAATTAACTAGAAACTATGCAAAGAATAGCTGAAGTAGTCACCAGAGAGGAGGGACCTCAAGGAGATCAATCCAAACTGGTCAGCAAGAGTAAACACAATGAATACACACAGATATGATGGGGGCAATGCAGAATAGATATTTTTATTGCATGAAAGTTAATTACATCCAACCAGTAACAACCGGGTTACAACATACTGGCACACAGGTCTGGTAGAATAGGTCACACCTGGACCCTGAATCAAAAAAATATCTTCTAGGCACAATCTATTTATCTAATACTTCTTGATCTTCTAACTGATTTATTACATTCTAAAGCATGATTATAAATATATATCGATCCAAAGGATTCAGTCGGCCCAAAAGGGATCAAAGCCCGAAGAACAAGACCTAACATGCAAAATGAACAAGGTCAGCCTATGCCAAGAGATTCCTCTGGAAAATCTAAAGGATGAAACATAGAAGGTTAGTCACATGCCAAGAAACATCAATATCAATGTCCAAGGCTCCACAAGCTTCAGAATAGGTTCCAGTAGATCACCAGAATAGGTCTTAGGCAACCGGTAACAAAGGAACAACTGGTAACAAGAAGGTGCGATGGAAACCGATAGCGATATCTTATCAGAAAGTGATCCAAAAGATATGTGGTTTGAAAGCATGAAACATGATCAAGTCTTCAAGTAGAATCCAGCTCCATGGGATCTGATGAGCCAAAACTAGGACACACAAAAAGGAAAACCGAAACTGCAAACAGAAAAAAAAAAAATAGAAAAGAAAATGTTTTTGGTTAATGCAAGATTGTTGTGAAACGAGGATGCTCATGCATCAGACATCTGGGGTTAATGAAAAATTGAGCCTCTCACTTTGCTAAGGTCAAAGGGAAACCAAGGCGGTCTACCTCTGCTTGACAAATCCAAGATGAATCTTCAACTGGTCTGTTCTTCCACTTCACTAGATATTCTTTGTATTGATTGTTCTCGGTACCACGTCCAATCCTACTATCCAAAATCTCTTCAATCTGATCTAGTTCCTTCCAGGGTAATTGTCTCTCAAGGTCTGTAACACTATCCTCACTGAATTCTAGTTCATGGTACTCATGAAGATCTACAATGTTGAATATAGGTGAATTACTTAGACTATCCGGTAGCTCCACTTCATATGCATTCCAGAATTGAACTTTCTCAAAATCTTACATCGTCAAAACTTCTTCATCTACAACTTACTATAAGTTCCAACCAAGAATCTCTTTTTTTTCTCAATTATACCATCACTTCATCACCAACTTCAAATTCCTTATATCTCCTCTTCTGATTTGCCTTATCCTTATATTTTCTAATCATGTCCTCCAAATGTTGTTTAACCTGAATATGCAATGCTACCATGTGATCTGCAAAATCTTCTGCTTCTAAACTCTTACAATCTTCACTACTAATGTCTCCCAATTCTTCTATTCCTCTAGGATGAACTCCAGTAACAATCTCAAAAGGTATTTTTTCGGTACTTCTATTCACTGAATTGTTATAGGCAAACTCTTCTTGTGCAAGGATCAAATCCCAACTTTTGGTTTTATCTCCCACTAAACATCTCAAAAAATTTCCCAAACTCTAGTTAACTACTTTTGTCTGTCCATCATTTTATGGATGAAAAGTAGAACTGGACTTCAAATTTGTCAGTCTTCTTCCAAAGCATTCTCCAAAAATAGCCAACGAACTTAGTATCTCTGTCTGAAATTATTCTCTTAGGTAATCCATGCAATCTTGCCACTTCCTTGAAAAATAGGTTTGCTACATGCAATGCATCTTATGTCTTCTTACAAGGTATAAAATGAGCCATCTTTGAAAATCTATCCACTACCACAAATATAGAATCATTCCCTCTCCATGTCTTAGGCAATCCAAGTAAAAAATCCATACTTATATCCTCCCAAGGTCTTACCAGTACTGTCAAAGGTTTATACAATCCCACATTCTGACTACTACCTTTTGCAAGTTGACTAGATCTACAACTTTGCACATATCTCTTAACATCCTTATGAATTTGGGGCCAAAACTACTGCTCACTCACCAATGCAACTGTTTTGTCAATGCAATAATGTCCAACTAAACCTCCACTATGATTTTCTTTGATTAGGTTTTCTCTCATGGAACTCTTAGGTATGCATAATTGATCTCCCTTGAATAACATCCCATCCTAAATGAAATAATCCAACCATTTGTTGCTATGAACCATAACCAATTCTCTACATGTTTTCCAAAGTTTTACAAAATCCGGGTCTTCATCATACAAGGTCTTCAAATCTTCAAAACCTAATACTATCACTCTCATCTCTGTCCGCAAACTCCTTCTCTTACTCAATGCATCATCAACTTTGTTACATTTCCCACTTCTATGCTTCAATACAAAGGTGTAACCCTGCAAGAATTCTACCCCTCATATGTCTCTGATTCAACTTACTTTGACTGTTCAAATACTAAAAATCTTGATGATCTGTATACAACATGTTGGCATTTGCATGAAGATTGCATTAATGATATGTTATGTTGTCATTGATGTCAATTAACCGGTAATGATATTGTTGATATTGTTGTTATTATTATTATTATCTTGTAACCGGTAGGAAGAACTTTGTGGAGGACATTATAAATCGATATGTAAGTTTGTGAGTTGAACCAGTAACCAGTATAAAAGGTTAAACCCTATCTATGTAATGTAGTTGGTATAAGAGGTTAAACCCTACCAGTTGTTTTTTGTTAAACCCTGACTGATTAAGGTTGTTGAATTGGTTATGGTTTATGATCTAGTGATGAGCGGTAATGATGATGATATGTGTGATCATTGTATGAAGACATTTTTTCTAGGGAATGAGAAAAGTGTATTACATCTAATGTAAAGCGTGTGATGAGTTACTAAGTCCGATCAAGCGGTGATCAAGGAGTGGTTGGAGTTTTCTTGATTAATGTGTACAAATTGCTATGTAAATCCAATGGTCATACTTGAACCGGTTTGTTTGTAATCTCTATGAGAGAATTAGGTTTTTGTTGTGTTACTGACCTAATTGATTTGTTATAAGGTCGATGAAGTTGTTTAGTAAAAGGTGTTGGCAAAAATTAGTTGAGTGTGTGGTTGCTAAACTGGATAATGAATTTGTAGTTTGAGTAAAGGCAGATGGAAACTTAAAAGAATTTGATCAAGCAAATGTAGTGCTATTTAGATAGATCAAGCAAAATCCTATTATTTTATAACAATTTCAGCAGAACGGAAATCCCCTAACCAAGTAAGCTCTAACAAGCTTGGTTACTTCTTAAATCCTCTAACAGGGTGATCCATTAGCTTGGCTGAGGTTACTCCTAAAAGGGTACTTGCTTCTAACAAGGCATTTGTAGTCAACCCCTTAAACTGGGTGATTCTTAAAAGAATCAATTCTTAATAGGACTTTTGTAAAAGCTTTAACAGGCTTGGCTCCTAATAGGGTGAAATTTAGAAGAGTTCAGATAGTTATCTTGTGAGTCTCATCTCACCGTGGTTTTTCCCATTTGGGTTTCCACGTCAAAAAATATTTGTGTCATGTGGTAAATATTTTTTTGGTTATGATCTTATGATTGATTTGATTAACTACTTAGCTATTTTGATAAGGCATGATAACGAGAAGCATTGAGAAATGAAGTCAATTGACAAATGATAAAGCATTTGGATTTTTACAAGTATAATGTTGTTTACCATTAAGTTGCTATAACAGTCAACCGGTTTCTCATATGAGTTTTTATCTTGAAAGAGATATTTTATTGATAAGTTTACTTTGTGTGATTGAGATTGAGATTGGGAAAGTTTGTATCAGTTTTTCAATTTACTGATTCACCCCCCCTCTCAGTAATCTACTAGATACTTATTCTTTCATCATACCATCAATTGGTATCAAAGAATCTCAGATCCTCTAAGATCTAAGCCTAACAACTTGAGGAAAAGATCTTGCAGATCATGATGAAGAAGGAAGGTCTGAAGTTTAACAAAGAGAACTATAGGATATGGAGCGATAGAATGAAAATTTACATCAAGAGTTTGGGAAGTTAGTATTGGGAACATGTCAATACTAAATATGTTGCACCCACTGGGATTCTCACTGATGATCAAAAGAAAGAACAACAAGAAAATCATCAAGCATTAGAGGCCATTATTAGATCCACGTCTGATGCTAAATATGTAGATGTTCATGGTCTAGGACTCTAGAGACTGCACAAGAGGTATGGCAAAAACTTGAAGAGATTTATAGCGGTGATGAACATGTTAAGATTGCTAAAGAGGAGAGTCTAAGAGGAAAGTTTGACGACATATGGATGACTGAAGGTGAGAATATCCATCAGTATGGTCAAAGGATAAAAGAGATAGTCGATGAAATTAAGAGTGCAGGTGTAGTGCCCCTACCTTAGTCAGCTTTGTAAAATTAGTTTGACCTTGGTTGACTTTTTTATGTGGCATTCTTGGCTGGTTGATTTACCATTATGTAATGTTGTAGTAAGATATTATGATTATTGTGTGTACCTTTTAATGTGCTTTCACATCAATTTTTATGTAAGTTTATTTGTTCTCTTGATTCATGTTATTAATCTCGAGCTAACACTTTCATTAAATATATATATATATATATATATATATATATATATATATATATATATATATATATATATATATATATATATATATGCTTGTGTGACTCATGGTTGCAGGAGATTGCATGTACAATACCACCTAGGTGCGAGGTTCATCTTCACCTAGATTCACAAGTTTGAGTGTACCTCTTTGGTCCTTGGAGTTTGGATTAGGTGGTCGTAAAACCCTCATTTTACCCTAGTCGTGCTCAAGTGAGCGTCGTCAATCGTCCGTTGGTTTTCTTTTTGTTTGGGCTTGTAGGTCATGTATCTGGTTGACTTTCTTGGGTTGCGTTCTTTGCGTGTGGTAAAATTGAGTATTTAATTTGATTTAATGTGTGCTTACGCATTTTAATTAAGGAATTAAATTAAATAGGTTTCTTTTATGTGATTAATCATTAATTAAAAATTGCTCTATTCATGTTTGTAGCAAGTTCAATTTAATGGTTAATTTTAAATAATGAATTTATTCAGTTTAAGCATTTTGAAAGGAAAGATTTAAATTTATTCGAAATAGAAATAATTTAATCTCTTTTGCATTTTGGAATAGAAAGGTTAATTTCAATTATTTAAGAAAATCAATTTTAATTAGAAAAGCAAGTTTAATATATATATAGTGTGAAAAATTGATTTTGGGATTTTATTTTAATTAAAAAATATTTTACCCTCATTAATATTTTGAAATATAAATGTTAGTTTTGTAATATTGAGAAAATTAGAAATTAAATGAGGAAGAGAAAGCATTTTAATTTTTCTAATTAGAAAAGCAAGTTTAGAATATTTGAATAGTTTGAAAAGTGATATTTCATTTTATTTAAAAGAAAGTTTTTTAAATTCAAAGATAAGAGATTAGGTCAAATATTTTTCCATTTTAACCTAGGTTTGAAAATATTTTGGGGTTATTTTTTTTTTTTGGAGAGCATTTTTTGAAAATATTTTTGGAGGACATTTGGAGGAAAATTTTGCATTCCAAATTTTTATCCAGGAAAGCTTAACTAGTTTGGTTGAAGGATTTCTACAGCTAGGAAAATTGGTAGCTCTTCCCAAACTTTCATCCAAGAAAGCTTAACCAAGTTGGATCATTTGATCTGTTGTTTTGTTTAATAAAAAAAATAAAAATGGGAAATGAAATATTCTCTGTGAATTCTTGTTTGTTTCATTGTTTTGATTGTTTGAATTTGTTCATTAAATCTCCTTGAGAATAAAAAAATAAAAAAATAAAAAAATCCAATTGATATAACATATTTGGGGGTTTAGATTTAATCAGTTTCTATTTTTTTAAAATTTGGGGGAAAATCAAATGGACAGGAAAACTTTTCATGATTTTGTTATTTGATTTCCAATTTCTTGTTGAATATAGTTTTGATTCATGTTTTATTTCCATTAAATTTAAGTTGGAAGAAATTATTTTGGTTTAAAAATTCTTCCCTAGCATGTTGTTATGCTGCCAAATTTTGTTCCAAAATGAAACCCCTGTAGAAGTTTTTATTATGTTGTTTCAGAATGTCAATGATATCTCCAAATTTACAAACTGGGTTTCTACGAAATGTTTTGGGTTTCTTGGTGACTTTGCATTCTAAATTTTGTATAAATTTTGTAAAAATTAAGTTCTGGGTTTTTGAGAAATAATAGACACTGTGTGACTATGTTTATTTATATATAAGGACTTGAGATTTTTATATGGCTGATAGAAAATGAAATTTAAGTTGATATGATTTGTTTGAAATTTATAATGATATATGGATCTTATATTTAGTTTTGCATTTATAGGCAATTTTGTCAATATGAGTTTATTGGGAAACCAAAATCTTTAATTAGATTAATTTATGGCATTTAACTATTATTTATTTTATTTTATTTTTTGAAAAAAAAAGGGTTGTTTGGAAATCATAATGCTTATGAACCTGTCTTCAATCAATTGTGAATTGAAAGCTATTTGGTTCAATTTTGTGTAGAAGAGGAAATTTTCTTGTATATGTCGTATGGATGTAATTGTCATTGTTTTGCAAGTTAAATAGAATAATTAGTGATTTTTGGAATTATGTATTACTTTTATGTTTTTTTTTTAAAAAGTATAGATAAACTGTGTCAAGATAAAATAAAAATGATGTTTTATTTCGAAAATGAATATCATATGTTTATGTGATTAAAGAATAATTGATTTTATATCACTGGGTGCTCTGCTTACTATATTATTGTATTTATGGTTTGAAAAACTCATGATGATGTATTTACGTTATTGTACGATGCAATCGAACTTTAGGGAGTTAGAAAACCATGAATGCCTATACCTAGACAAGGTAGATTACTGCAATCAAACTTAGATCCTCTAGAAAACTGGATCGATTGTAATGTTTAACCAATGTGGAAAAAGATTGTCTTCTTTGGGTTATACATGTGCATGTTTAAATTTATGTTTTCGCATTGCTTAGGGAATGGAAATTCCTTGTTTGTAATTGTTGGTTATGTTGGCATTAGATTAAGTTTGTTGGTATGATGATATCGAGAAGGTTGTTGGAGATTGTTGATATAATTGATAAAGGATGATTACTGTCTTAATAATATTATTTTGGCATTGATGTCAAGCAATTGATTTTTTGATTCAGTATGATGTTGCCATATCTTAAAAAGTATGTTTTGATGAGTATAAAGATGTCAGTAAGTGACACAGAAAGAATGTGAAAATGAAGGGGAGTAATAAGTTATTCAATGGGCAACTATTACCGAGTTAGACAGTGATGAGATTATGTTATTTTGATTGTTTTGATATCCTATATATGTGTATTTGAAGACTGAATATGAAGGAGAAAAGATTTCATGCATCAGAATGAGTAAAGGTTTGATATTGTTCTATTTTACCAAGCAAGGAGCTAGTCAGTAAACACCAAGGTTATCAATGTCGGTTAAAGTAGAAAGAATGTCTATCGAGTAAAGTTTAGTATTTACCAAGTATCAACCAAGCAGTAATAGAATGCATTGGATGAATAAATTCATTATTAAATGAAGGATGCAAATGAGCTGGAGATTTATAGGAGATTGGAATGTCGTGCAAAAAGCTTGTTAAGGATCAACGACAATGAAAATACAAGAGTTAGATCTACAGCACAGATTGAACGGTCATAATCGAGCACAAGTACCAAGGAAGGTATACAAGTTCCAAGGCAAGATAAAACATTTTTTAGTTCGAAGGATTCAATGAACCTAGTGAAGTTTGAAGATCAGATGGCTAAGATTAATCATGGGAAATGTGATTAAGGAGACTGAGTGGTTTGGAATTGCTTATAAATAAGGAAAAGTTGATGAACAAAGTATGTGGGAAAATAGCAAAGCAGTGATACTGCAGAGGTGATTACCGAGGACAGAAGATTGGAGATCTGATTGAAAAACAAATTGAGAAGCCCAGCAAGGATGAAGATAAGTCCTATGACAAGATTATCTTGAGCACATAGAGTCTGCTTTAACATTTTAGATGTGAAGTTGCAGGTATATTTTATTACTATTATTTATTTTGTAAGTGACAGGAAATCTCTTAACTGAGTGGACCTAACAGTCTTATTTGTAAATGCTCTAGCAAGGTAACATTCTGAATGAGTGTTTGAAATCCTTTAACAAGGTCACTTCTAAGAAAGTGCAAGATTCTGATAGATCTGAGGGAAATCCCTTGACCGGGTCACATCTAGCAATGTGTTTATGTAATCTTTAACAGGATTGGCTTTTAACCGAGCATACTCTAGAAGAGTATATTTTCTTAGTAGGTCCGAAATCTCACAGTGGTTTTTCCTTATTTGGGTTTCCACGTTAAATTTGGTATTAAATGTGTTTTTTTGTTTCAAGTTTATTTGTTTATGAGTTTGAATGATTTACAGTCATAGTTGCATATCAAGTAAGTTCTACCGAGGTTGAATCTGATGAATATATTGAATTGTGAGTTTATCTGATTCACCCCCCCTCTCATCTAACTAACAATTGGTATCAAAGCTAGAACTCTGAGAGAAAAGTTTAAAAGAACTTGAGGCAAGATCCGAAGATTTATAAAAGGGATGCACCAAAGTTGAACAAGTCAAGTTTCTCCACATGGCAGAAAAGGATGAAGTTGCACTTATCAGGAATTGGAGAATATGCAACATATTATCTGAAGAATGTTTACATTGCACCTAGCACCTACCTGATGACAATGGAAGAGATAAAGGAAAAGCAAGAACATATTCAAGCAATGATTGAAATAACATCAGCATTAACTGACTCAGAGTTTAATGATCTAGAAGGTTGTAATGATGTCAAAGCTATGTGGAATAAGCTTATATCTGTGTATGGTGGTGATGAACATGTTCAAAGAGCAAAAGTAGATAGTCTAAGAGGACAACTTGAATCCATGAGAATGAATGAAGGTGAGAACATAATCCAATACAGTACAAGGTTAAAGGAAACTGTCAATCAAATCAAAGGAGCAAGAGGAACTATTGAAGAAAAGGATGTAACAAGTAAGTTGCTAAGAACACTTCTACCTACTTATGCCATTCGAGTCTCTGCAATTAATGAATTAAGGTTTGTACCAAACATGCCAGTCTCTTTGGATGGTACTATCGGTAAGCTACATTCTTTTGAGTTGAGTAATTTTGATAACAATGGGTCTTCGGTAAACAAAGTTGAATCTGCATTCAGTTCTTTTCATCTTGATGAATCTAATGATTACAATGATAGAATGTATAAGTATGCTAAAGGAAATCACAGTGGAGCAAGTGAGAGATTTCGCAAAAACATGGAAGAATTTCATAAACTATATGAGGAAATCAAAAAGAAAGAAGAGTTTGAAGCATTATTGGCCAAAAGGTTACCGAGAGGCAAAGGTAAGTATAAAGGAAAGTTACCTTTGAAATGTTTTAACTGTGATAAAATTGGACATATGGCTTCAAACTATCCTGACAAAGAATATAGTAAAAAGAGAGAATACCGAGATGATAGATAGAAAGACTACCAATACATAGGGCACTAAGACTTCAAAAGGAGAGATAGAAAGACATGCCTAGTAGCTGATGAGGAATCCAACGATGAAAAATCTGATGGGACTGAGATAGAGGAAGTTGTATATGTGGCTACAAAGATGGATTAGATGAAGAAAGGTATGAAGAAAAAGCCTTAATATCACACATAAATAATAATGATTCTTGGATCATAGCTAGTGGATGCTCACATCACATGACAGGTGATAAACACAAGTGTGTTAAATTGGAAGATTATGATGGAGGTTATGTAAGATTTGGTAATGATGCACCATATCTTGTGAAAGGTAAAGGATCTATCACACTTCTTGACAATGCTAAATGTGATGATGTATATTGGGTTGAAGGACTGAAATATAATTTGTTGAGTGTAGCACACCTAAACAATACCAGATACCGAATAGAATTTCAGAAAGGAATTGTCAAAGTTCATGACAAACATGGAAAGTTGGCTACTACCAGGACTCAAATAAGAGGTAATACATTTCATCTTGACTCAACTCAGAACAATTGTTTGTATGCAAAAATAGAAGACACCTGGTTATGGCATAAAAGGTTTTGTCATGTAAATTTTGATAACCTGATCAAAATAAGTAAGAAGCACCGAGTAAGAGGTCTACCAAGATTAGAAAAACCTAAGAATGCAATATGTCGAGGATGCCAGATGGGTAAGATGACTAAATCAAGCTTTACAAGTAATTCTTACACTTCTAAAGGAATTTTAGATCTTGTACACACTAATCTTTGTGGTCCTATGAAAGTTCAAAGTTATTATGGTGATAAATACTTCATATTATTTGTGGATCATTACTCAAGGATGATGTCAGTTATGTTTTTAAAAGAGAAATTAGAAGCCTTTCAAATGTTCAAATGGTATAAGGCAAGATTTGAAAATGAAATAGGAAGACAATTGAAATGTCTAAGATCTGATAGAGGAGGAGAGTTCATTTCAGATGAATTTAACTTATTTTGTAATGATCATGGTATAAAGAGACAAGTGTCTGCACCGAGAACACCACAACAAAATGGGATAGCTAAAAGAAGAAACAGATCAATTGTAGATTGTGCCAGAACCTTGATGATAGAAAAGAAAGTACCTCAAATATTTTGGAGAGAAGCAATAAGCACTGCAGTTTACACCCTGAACCGAGTACAACTGAAGAAAGGAACTATGAAGACACCATAGAAATCTGGTATGACAAGAAACCAAATGTAAGTTATTTTAAAATGTTTGGAAGTAGATGCTATGTTCACAAAGATGACAGAAATGGAAAATTTGATCAAAAAAGTGAGGAAGGAACATTTCTTGGTTATTCCTCTAGGAGTAAAGCATTTAAATGTCTGATCAAATCATCTAACAAAATAGTGGAAAGTGCAAATGTGAAAATTGATGAATTTACAGAAAGGGATGATGAAGGAAACTCCAAAGAACCAGAAGATTATGAAGAGCTTGTATATGTACAACCGAGAAGTCTAACCGAGAAAGTCGATGAAGAAAATACTTAGTTACCGAGTGATGAAGAAGATCATACAGATCCTACTGAGCCTATATTAGCAAAATATGTCAGAAGAAATCATGAATCAAGTCAGATTATAGGAGATAAGGATGCTCCAGTGATGACGAGGAACAAACTGAGACAGAACACGTCTGATATCTGAGTTTGAACCGAGGATAGTAAAAGAGGCATTAAGCAATGAAGATTGGGTGAATGCTATGATAGAAGAGATTGAACAAATCAAGAAAAATGAAACATGGACACTGGTCCCAAGACCAAAAGAGAAAATTGTAATCGGTACAAAGTGGATTTTCATAAATAAGCTAAATGAAAAAGGTGAGGTCATTCGGAATAAAGCAAGACTAGTTTGCAAAGGTTATGCTCAAGAAGAAGGAATAGACTATGGTGAGACTTTTGTACCTGTGGCAAGACTTGAAGGAGTGAGAACATTATTGGCATATGATGCTTACAAAAATTTCAAGGTATATCAAATGGATGTTAAATTTGCATTTTTGAATGGTGTACTAGAAGAAGAAGTCTATATTGAACATCCTGAAGGATTTATTGAAGAGAAGAATAAAAATCAGGTATGTAAGTTGAACAAAGCTTTATATGGCCTAAAGCAAGCACCTAGAGCATGGTATGAAAGGTTAAACTCTTACTTAATCAAGATTGTATTTATGAGGACTAGTGAAAACAACAACATGTATATGAAGAATGATGAGGATAATGGAATATTGATTTCAGCCATATTTGTTGATGATATTATTTTTTGTGGTAATGATTCTTTATGCAAGAACTCTAGAAATGAAATGTCCAAAGAATTTGAGATGTCATTAATCAGTGAAATAAAGTATTTTATACATTTACAGATACTACAAATGAAAGATGGGATTTTCATTACTCAATCCAAGTATATAAAGGAAATATTGAAGAAATTTGGAATGGAGGATTCTAAACCTGTAAGTACTCCTATGACTACTAATTGTAAACTATCAAAGAATGATGAATCTGCATTTGTTGATGAGACACTTTATCGATCTATGATTGGAAAGTTGCAATATGTAGTTCACAGTAGGCCTGATATAGCACATGCAGTAGGTATAGCTGCAAGATTTTCTGCAGATCCCAAAGAAACCCATATGACAGCAATCAAGAGAATTTTAGGATACTTGAAAGGCACTGAAGATTATGGTTTACTATATAAAAAGAGGAATGATTTTGACTTAAAAGTCTATACTAATGCTGATTGGGCAGGAAATATTGATGACAGGAAAAACAAAAGCGGTGGAGCTTTCGTTTTGGGAGAAAGACTAGTGAGTTGGCTTCACAAGAAACAAGGATGCATTTCACAATCAACAGTTGAAGCTGAATATGTCGTTGTAGCATTGAATTTTACCAATATAGCATAGATCAAAAAACTGTTGGAAGGTATGAATGAGACAATTACCGAACCAGTAAATATATTTTGTGTTAATACAAGTGCTATTAACATTTCAAAGAATCTAGTAATGTACTCTAAGACAAAGCATATCTCTATAAAGTATCATTATCTAAGAGAAGAAGTTCAAGAAAAGAAAGTTGTGCTAGAATATGTTAGCACAAAAGAACAAATAGCAGACATCTTCACAAAGCCACTGCCAAGGGACACTTTTGAGTATCTCAGAAGTAAGTTAGGTGTCCTACCCCTATCTAGTACTCACTGACAGAGTTCGGTGAAAGCATCAATTCTATGACTCTACAAAATACTATTTGCAAGTTGATGTTGATTTACACACTTTAGAAGGTTGTCTAAAGTTGTGCAGGAAACAGTGAATGAAGACAAGAAGCCTTGACTAAGTCTAAGATGATACATTTGTATATGTTTTAACAAGCAAGGATATTACTTCAAAAGGGGAAGTAATCATGAATTAGTTTTACTTTTGGCATTGTTGTCAAAGGGGGAGAAGACTAATGAAAGAGGGAGAAGACTAATGATAGGGGGAGAAGATCACAAGAGAAGTTTACAGCTCAAGGATAACAGGAGAAGAAAAATAGCAGTCCGAATCAATTGGAATAAATCAAGTTGGTATTGCCATCAATGCCAAAGGGGGAGATTGTTGGCATTACATTAAGTTTGTTGGTATGATGATATTGAGAAGGTTGTTGGAGATTGTTGATATAATTGATAAAGGATGATTACTGTCTTAATAATATTATTTTTTCATTGATGTCAAGCAGTTGATTTTCTGATTCAGTATGATATTGCCATATCTTAAAAAGTATGTTTTGATGAGTATAAAGATGTCGGTAAGTGACACAGAAAGAATGTGAAAATGAAGGGGAGTAATAAGTTATTCAATGGGCAACTATTACCAAGTTAGATAGTGATGAGATTATGTTATTTTGATTGTTTTGATATCCTATATATGTGTATTCGAAGATTGAATATGAAGGAGAAAAGATTTCATGCATCAGAATGAGTAAAGGTTTGATATTGTTCTATTTTACCAAGCAAGAAGCTAGTCAGTAAACACCAAGGTTATCAATGTCTGTTAAAGTAGAAAGAATGTCTACCGAGTAAAGTTTAGTATTTACCAAGTATCAACCAAGCAGTAATAGAATGCATTGGATGAATAAATTCATTATTAAATGAAGGATGCAAATGAGCTGGAGATTTATAGGAGATTGGAATGTCATGCAAAAAGTTTGTTAAGGATCAACGACAATGAAAATACAAGAGTTAGATCTACAGCACAGATTGAACGGTCATAATCGAACACAAGTACCAAGGAAGGTATACAAGTTCCAAGGCAAGATAAAATGTTTTTCAGTTCAAAGGATTCAATGAACCTAGTCAAGTTTGAAGATCTGATGGCTAAGATTAATCATGGGAAATGTGATTAAGGAGATTAAGCAGTTTGGAATTGCTTATAAATAAGGAAAAGTTGATGAACAAAGTATGCGGGCAAATAGCAGAGAAGTGATACTGCAGAGGTGATTATCAAGTATAGAAGATTGGAGATTTGATTGAAAAATAGATTGAGAAGCCCAACAAGGAGGAAGATAAGTCCTATGACAAGATTATCTTGAGCACATAGAGTCTGCTTTAACATTTCAGATGTGAAGTTTCAGATATATTTTATTATTGTTATTTATTTTGTAAGTGACAGGAAATCTCTTAACCGAGTGGACCTAACAGTCTTATTTGTAAATCCTCTAGCGAGGTAACATTTTGAATGAGTGTTTGAAATCCTTTAACAAGGTCACTTCTAACAAAGTGCAAGATTCTAATAGATCTGAGGGAAATCCCTTGACCGGGTCACATCTAGAAATGTGTTTATGTAATCTTTAATAGAATTGTCTTTTAACCGAACATACTCTAGAAGAGTATATTTTCTTATTGGGTCTGAAATCCCATAGTGGTTTTTCCCTATTTGGGTTTCCACGTTAAATCTGGTGTTAAATATGTTTTGTTGTTTCAAGTTTATCTGTTTATGAGTTTGAATGATTTACAGTCATAGTTGCATATCAAGTAAGTTCTACTGAGGTTGAATCTGATGAATATATTGAATTGTGAGTTTATCTGATTCACCCCCCCCCCTCTCATCTAACTAACAAGTTATTGTCATTTGTCGGTTTGGGTACCGGTTTATGTCCTTGATCCTGAATCTTGATTGTTTCATCTAATAGTTTGTATTCGATCATGTCCTTTGTGCAAGTGTTTAATATTGGTTTGTGGTAGACCAGAGCTAGTCAGGTCTCTAGTTAGAGTACCATCAGTCAGTGCACCCCGTATGAAGTTTAGTTTGACCAAGTGGGTAATCCTATCATATTGAACTTCATTTGCTTAACCTTGTGTATTCCTGGGTTTTAGGAGTTCTCTTGAATATGTTTGCTAGTGTGTTATTGTGTTGTCTTTGATAGGAGCACGGTTGTGGAGTCATCCTGATGTTTATTACCCTCATGAGAACCTGATATTCATGTGAGACCATGGGATGCTTATGATGGGTTGTGAAGATTTAGTTTCGCGGATTCTCTAATTGATCTTTTATTATTGCTTCTTATTATGTTCAATTGGATCCTTTCCTATTCAGGGATCATTCATGTATTTATTTGACCAATGTGGTCATATGTATTATTGGTTATGTTCGCCTTGATGGCAGGATTGTAAATGATGTGAACCTTATTTATTATTCACTATTGATTAAGTATCAGAGGGGTCTTGTAGTTGAGCAGACCCAGAGATGTAGCCCACTAGGGGTGAACTCTGAGATCATTTTGGTGTTATGTGGTGTTTTTCCATTCTTATGTTACATTTTAATTTGTCATGTATGGATGCTTTATGTTAAAATGTATAATGGAGATTAGATGAAATTAATCATAAATGCATGTATGTAGTCATTTTATTAAATGTAGTAATAGGGATCATAAAAGAATGTAGATTTGATTAGTGGAATATATTCAATTATCTATAGCACAATTAAGAATGCATGGAAAGTATTCATTAGTTTATGATGAAGTTAAAGTAAGTTATGGAACAAGATGCATGGCATGTGTTTAATGTAAGATTGAATGTAATAAATTGTTAAAATTTATTGGATGAACTTAGTCATGTTATCTATAGCTTTAACTCTAATGGATGAACCTCATTGTGCCATCTATATTTTAACCTTAATGGATAAACTCATCATGTAATCTAATTTTAACCTTAATGGGTGAATTTCCTCATGTTAGCTACATCTTCAACCATAATGGATGAACGCATCCTATTATCTATAATTTTAATTTAGTGAACAAATTATATCTTTGTTTAAAGTAATAACATGGAATTAAGTTAACCTACTTAATTGGATCAAATGTCGTGAGTTGAGTTAGATGTTAAATTAAGTAATCACATTGGGAAACTCCTTAAGTATTGTTTAGTCTTCCACTATGTTATCTGAGCTTTTGATAACTCATTGTATCATTATGTTGTGTCTTATTTTTTTTTAAATTATTTGCACTCCATTCGTGTGTTTTAGCTTTATCCCTTCAGGGTTTCCTGGCGGGGCATTACAGCAGGAGGGAAAGTGGAAGATGCCACAGTGATCAGTAAGGTACTGAGAACCCTGCTACCGGTCTACGCTATCCGAGTTGCAGCTATTCAGGAGCTGAAGTCCATAGACAAAACAAATGTAACTCTTGACTCCATCATTGGCAAACTTACTACTTTTGAATTAAATGGTTATGATGGTAGTGTATAGAAATCAGAGTCTACATTTAGAGATTCTATCTCTAACCCATCTATGAGAAAAAGTGGAGATACTATTCATGGTTATGAATCCAGATCTAGCAGAGATGTTGATGATGAAGATATTTTAGTGGAGCTTGAAACATTGTTGGAAAAGCGGCTGCCTAGAGGCATTGACAAATACAAAGGTGAGTTACCTTTAAAAAATTTTGCATGCAAGAAGATTGGCCACATAGCTACTAACTATCCTAATGGTGAAAATGAACACAAGAAAGAAAATTCAAGAAGTATAAGGGTAAAGGCAAGAGAGACTGTCTTATTGTTGTTGATAGTGGTATCACTGGTGAAGAATCTAATGGTGATGCTAGTGAAGATATTATGTTTGTAGCTATTAAGGAAGAGATATCAAACCAGAAGGCATTAGTGTCCAGGATGGATAACTCTGATGATTGGATCATTGATAGTGGTTTCTCACATCATATGACCGATGATCAGAGCAAATTTCTTTCCTTGAAGGAATCTGATGACGGTGTTGTAAGATTTGGCAATGACTCACCCTACATGGTTAAAGGTAAGGGAGTTATTTCTCTTAATGGGAAGAGCAGTGTTGACGATGTCTACTAGGTTGAAGGTCTAAAGAACAATCTTTTGAGTGTGGCACAACTTAATGACAGAGGATACCCACTAGAGTTCAAAAATGGTATGTGCAAAATCTTTGACAACAAAGGTGAATTGATTGCAACCGGGAAGCAAACTAAAAGTAACCTGTTTCACCTTAATCCTAAAGTTAGCAACTGTTTGATTGCAAAAATAGATGATAGCTGGCTTTGGCATAAGATATTTTGTCATATAAACTTTGATAACATTGTTAAAGTGAGTAAATCCAAGATAGTGAGAGGTTTGCCTCAGATAGACAAACTGGTTAATACTCTCTGCAAAGAATGTCAGTTAGGCAAGATGACTTCTTCAAATTTCAAGAACAAATCCTTCTCAGCAGAGCATTTATAGATTTGGTTCATACAGATATTTGTGGACCAATAAGAACAAAAAGCATTCAAGGTGATAGATATTTCATGATCCTCACTGATGATTGTTCAAGGATGGTGTGGGTCACATTCTTGAAGAATAAGATGGAAACTTTTGGTAAGTTCAAAGCATTCAGGGCCTTAGCTGAGAAAGAGAGCGGCAAGAAGATAAAATGTCTGAGAATATATCAAGGCAATGAATTTACTTCTCAGGAATTCACTAGGTGTTGTGATGAGAACAACATCAAATGGTGGCTTTCTGCACCAAGGACACCACAACGGAATGGTATCGCAGAGAGGAACAATCGGTTAGCGATTGAAGCTACTAGGACAATCTTGATACAAGGAGGTGTAGTGAAAACATTTTGGAGAGAATTTGTTAGTACAACTATCTACACTCTGAACTGAGTTCTGGTGAAAAGAGGTAAGGACAAGACCCTTATGAATATTGGTATGGAAGATCACCTGATGTTAGCTATTTTAAGATATTTGGAAGCAAATGTTTTATTTAGAGAGGAGATTAAAATAGCAAATTTGAAGCTAAGAGTGATGAAGGCATATTTCTTGGCTATTCCACCAAGAGTAAGGTCTACAAATGTTTTAACAATCGGATATAGAGAATTGTTGAGAGTGTTGATGTTCAAGTGGATGAATGTCCTAAAGTTTCAAAGGAAATCAGTTTGGAGAAGAAGGATGAAGATCCTTGCATTTTGTTTTTGGAACCAGAAACTGTGAAATTTGAAACTGGCAAAGCAAATTCTGATGCACTTGTTCAACCAGAATAGATAAATTCAGAAGATGATGATAATGATGAAGCTAAACCTGAAGATAATGATCATGTTATTCCTAGATATGTGAGACTGAACCACAGTCTTGAATAGATTATTGGGGATAAGGATGTTGGAGTACTAACCAGAAGGAGAATAAGAGAGAACACTTGCATGATCTCCACCATTGAACCAAGAACTGCTAAGGAGGCATTTGGTGATGATCATTGGGTTAAAGCTATGGAGGAGAAATTGGATCAAATAGAGAAAAACAACACTTGGACCCTAGTACCTTAACTGGTAAATAAGAATGTTATATGTACTAAATGGGTATTCAGGAACAAGTTGAATGAAGATGGTGTTGTAGTTCGCAATAAGGCTAGGTTGGTTTGCAAGGGTTATGCATGAGAAGAAGGAGAAGATTATGGCAAAACTTTTGCACTAGTAGCAAGACAGGAAGGTGTCAGAACTTTACTTGCATTTGAAGCTCATAAGAAGTTCAAGCTATACTAGATAGATGTTAAGTTTGCATTTTTGAATGGGATATTGGAAGAAGTATACATAGAGTAGCCAGACGGTTATGCTTTGACTGATGAGAAAGACATAGTATGCAAATTGCATAAGGCTTTATATAGATTAAAGTAGGCACCTAGAGCATGGTATGAAAGACTTCATACACATCTGACGAAGATAGGCTTTCTGAGAACTAGTGATGATAGTAACATTTATCTCAAGTCCGAAGGAGATGAAATCCTGGTCAGTGAAGTATTTATAGATGATATCATATTTGGAGGTAATGATGTCATGAGCATTAGTTTTGTAGATGAAATGAAAAATGAGTTTGAAATGTCTTTAGTAGGGGAAATAAAAAATTTCATAGGCTTGCAGATACAACAAATGAAGAATGGTATTTTCATTACACAATCTAAGTATGTGAAAGAGGTCTTGAAGACATTTGGCATGACTGACTATAAACTAGTTGGGACACCAATGCTTATAGGTTGTAAGTTGTCTAAGGAAGATGAATCTAAGTTTGTTGATGAGAAGGAATACAGGTCAATGATTGTAAAATTGCACTATGTTGTTCACAGTAGACCAGATATAGCCCATGCGGTTGACATAGTTGCTATATTCTAGAAGAATCTGAAGGAAACACATCTAATAGAAACCAAGAGAATCTTAAGATATCTGAAAGGTACTATTGACTATGGATTATGGTATCCATATGGAGGAAATTTTGATTTAAAGGTGTACACATATGCTGATTGGGCAGGAAATGTTGAAGACCATAAAAGCACAATGGGTGGAGCATTCTTTCTTGCAGAAGGACTTGTTTCATGGAGTAGTAATAAGCAAAGTTGTACTTCACAATCTACTATTGAAGCTGAGTATCTTGCAGCTTATATGAATTGCACATGAGCTATTTGGATAAAGCACATATTGCAAGGTTTTAAGATGAATATTTCATAACCCATAAAGATTTTATGTGACAATACAAGTGCCATAAATATTTCTAAGAATCCTATTTTGCACACACAAACCAAGCACATTGAATTGAAGTATCATTTATTGAGGGAAAAAGTGTAGAACAAAGATGTTATCCTAGATTATGTTTCTACCAAGGAGCAGCTTGTAGATATTTTTACCAAACCCCTACCTAAGACTACATTTGAGTATCTTAGAATTCAACTAGGGGTTGTACCCCTTCATGAGGTTAGTTGAGCATGATGTTGATTGCATCAGTCCCTGAACCACTTGCAAAATTTTACAGAAGGATTGGTGTAGTAGTGGAAGCTATTCCATAAGGGGAGCATTAATTTATAGATTAGTGTTGTTGTACAGTGAAATTTGCAATTACATGATTTACTTTCAATTTGGCATTGTTTTCAAAGGGGGAGAATGGTTCAGGAGCACCTAGGACTTAAGCTAAATAGTCCTTCTTCAATTTTGGATTGTACTGACCTTAGCCAAGTCAGATTTCCAATAAGGACTCTAGGAGGTTCCAATGTGTGTGATTAGAATATAGGTTGAGTCAAGTGTATGCCTAGTTTAGTTAGGTTCTTTCTAGGTTTGCACTTTGTGGATTGTTCTTGGTTTGAGTAGTTAATGATCCCTTCTAGATAGTCAAAAGAGGCATAGGTTGATTAAAGTGTTAGATGGGTTTAAAATAGTCTTAGGAATGTTGAAAAAGACATGAATGATGACATGTAATAGGTTTCCTAAGTTAGAAAGGCAAGATATATAAAATTGTAAAAGTTGTCATGACAACTTTTTAAGTTGTCATGACAACTTTGGTCCTAAAAGAGCTTAGCGGTGGAGTTAGGGTTAAAAAAATTGACCTAAGATGCCTCCACATGTGGGGAATACTATTTAAACCCTCTCTTGCATGGATACTAGGGTTGGAAGCATTAAACTTTGTGAATGACAACCTGAAACCACTCATCTTCGGATTGTTATTACTGTTTTGTCTCATTTTGCATCAAAGAGTGAATAAAAATGGATTGAATCCATTGATCCAAACTTGGATAGTTTTTCTTTGGTGTGTTATAGCATCACTCAGTTCATTTCATTCCTTGTAGATAGATTTTATTGGTTCTTTTACTGTTTTGTTTTCAAACCGCCATTTTTGGCTTATAAATAGTACACCTTGGAAAAATGGTTGCCCAATAAAATCCCATCGTGTAATCATCACAACCTATTGGGAAATTTTAGGCAACCTAATGAACATTTTAAATATGCAGGGAGGAGTTCAAGAGATGAATTTTTCTATTTTTTACACCTTGCCCTAGGCGAGTCCTGTTGCAACCCGGCTAGGAAAGACAAGGTGAAAAAATGATGAAAGATTGCAGGCGTGAAATGAAAAACCTAACCTAAGAATTTGGAATTGATCATGAGGTCCATATAAGTTGTAGATGAAAGGAGAAGCCTTGAAAAATAAATTTGATGACCTTTTCACCAAGTTGGACAGTCACAGTCCTAGAAGCCTCTAAAACCCTAGCAAAACCTCATTATTGGGTTAGGGAATTGTACGGACACTTGGGGTCTAAAACCAACAAAATCTCTTGGGGTTCAATGATTTTTTGAAGAATCATAAAACTTATTGTAGGGTCTTTTGGACCGATTCACTCAAAACCCTTAAAAACCAGATTTAGGAGGCCTAATTGGGGCTCATTCTTGTAGCCCTATTTTTAAGCAATTTTATGAAATTGGTAAGGGAATTGAAGATTAAAAAACCTCAAATGGACCTAGTTGATCTCATTTCATATTAAATACCACCTCCACACCTCTGCAAAGTATCATAACAATATGGGGGTGAAAAGTGAGAAGTTGACAAGTTGTTGTCAAGGTTGCAAGATTGAGTGAATTGGTAGAGTTCCTAGTCAAAACACTTGTTGCAAACACCTTAGGATTGGAAAAGAGAGAGTCCTAGAAGAGATTGAGAAGGACTTGGAGATCTTGAAGCATAGCTAGACCTTGTGAGGTTGGTGGAATTGAGTAACACCAATTAGGTGAAGTGTGAGCAAACTAGGAGAACCCTATCAAATTGGTATCAGAGCCTACAAGATTTGGGCTAGGGGAAGTTGATGTCCTTATAATTGGATGAGTCTATTGGATACAGCATGGTGACCAATGCAGAGTTGGAAAAGAAAGTGGATGATCAAGAGGAAGAGAATAGGCTCCTGAAGGAAAAATGGGCAGAATTGGAAGGTAAGCTTGGTGAAATTGAAACCAAGGCAGATGAAGTGTTGGTAAAGGTTGAAGGAGTAGGAGGGAAGGGTAAAGAGGTGTCATAAGTAGACAAAGTACCTAAACCTGATCCTATTTTGGAACAAGAACCTTTCCTAAAGGCATTCAAAGCCTTAAATGGTAAATCACTAGAAGGATTGCCATTGTTCATTGGTAAGATGGAGGTAGAAGTGGTTCTAGAATGGATAGAGGGCATGGAGAACCATTTTGAATGTGAAGGCATAACTGAAGCTCAAAGAGTCAAAGTGGCCAAGTCTAGGATGAGGGGAGCTGCTCTCACATGGTGGAAATTTGTGCAGGATGAGAGGAAGAAAGTGGGTAAAACTCCCATCTCTTCTTGGAAAGGGATGTTAGTCAAAATCAAAGAAGCCTATCTCCCTGATGACTGTGAAGTGTAGATCCATAGGAAAAGAGAAAACCTAAGACAAAAAGATATTGATGTAAGTGGTTATACGGAGGAGTTTCACAAGCTTAGTCTTAGATCTCATGTGGTGGAAGAAGAAAGCCTTAAGGTAGTTAGGTACCTAAATGGACTGATATGGAACATCCAAGAGGAAATTAGTCTATTGAGCCTAAAGACAGTACATCAAAGCTATCAGCTTGCCCTTAAAGTGGAAGAAAAACTGAAAAGGAAACATGATTCAAGTAGTAGTAGGGGTAGAGGTAGAGGAAAAGAAAATACAGGCCATAGGGGAGGCTTTGGAGGAAGAAATTCAGAGAAAAGAACACAAGGTGAGTCTAAACTCACTGAGCAGCAAGAAGTTGGTTCAAATAGAGGAGGACCTAGTAGAGGAAGGGGGTCAAACAGTGGTTTTAGAGGAAGGTCTAGTGGACAAGGTAGAGGTTCATCCTATTTTCCAATAATGAAATGTTACCATTGCAATCAGCTTGGTCATCCAGTGTATAGGTGTCCAGAGAAGGGGTCATCATCACAGAGGAGTGAGAGGAGAATGAACTATCTTCAAGAAGAGACTTCAAGAAGCGAGACTTCAGAGGTTGCCTTAGAATCAGAGGTAGATGACAACCTAATGATAAGAAGGACTTTGACTAAAGAACCTGCCAGAGAACAGCCTAGCCAAACGAGATCATTATTTAGGATCAAATCCAAGATTATGTACAGTTTGCAAAGTGATAATTGACTCAGGGTCAACAGACAACATTGTGTCAGAAGAGGCAGTGAGTAAGCTTAAATTGCAAAGGATACCTCACAACAACCCATATAGGGTCACTTGGTTGAACAAAGGCCAACATGTCCTAGTCAATGAGCAAGCATGGGTGGATTTTACCATTGGGAGGTATAAGGAAAAAGGTGCTATGTGATGTCCTACCTATGGATGCATGCCATCTTTTATTAGGAAGCCCATGGAAATTTGATAGACAAGCTATTTATGATGGAGCTAAGAATTCATATTCGTTCAAGAAAGATGGAGTTACATTCAAGATACAATCTATCCTTGAAGGAGGTGAAAAGAGAGCAGCAGGTCCTAATGTCCTTTTGGTGAGTGAAAAATAGTTTTTGGAGACACTAGAGGAAGGTGATGGTATAGGGTTTGCATTAGTGATGAAACCTAAAGAGGAAGACAAGAAAGAGAAACTGGATTTGCCAATAGAGGTTCAATACCTATTGAAACAATTCAAAGAGATAGTGAGTGATGGACAGACAGCCACCTTACCTCCCAAAAGAGCCATAAGCCATCAAATTGACTTCATACCTGGAGCATCCCTACCCAACAAGGCGGCCTATAAAATTACTCCCCCAAAAAATGTTGAAATTGCCAATTCGAGAGCTTTTAGACCAAGGCCTAATTAGGAAAAGCATTAGCCCTTGTGCTATGCCTACTATCTTAGCCCCAAAAAAGGTGGTACTTGGAGATTGTGCACTGACTCTAGGGCTACAAATAGGATCACCATTAGATATAGGTTTCCAATTCACAAAATAGAGGACCTAATGGATTGTTTAGTGGAAGCCAAATACTTTACCAAGATTGACCTTAAAAGTGGATACCACCAAATTAGGATTAAGGAGGGTGATGAATGGAAAATGACATTCAAGACAATAGAGGGTCTTTATGAATGGCTTGTAATGCCATTTGGCTTATCAAATGCCCCAAGCACCTTCATGAGACTCATGAATGAGGTGTTGAAGGACTTCATAGGTAAATTTGTGGTGGTCTATTTAGATGATATTCTCATTTTCTGTAAGACTAAGACAGATCATGTTAAGCATTTGCAAATTGTACTGCAAAGATTGTATGAGGAGAAGCTAACCATGAACTTGGACAAGTGTGAATTTTTGAAGTAGGAGATGGTTTACCTTAGGTTTGTGTTATCACATGGAAATCTCAAGATGGATACTTTCAAGGTTGAAGCCATAGTAAAACGGCCTACTCCCAAGTCAGCAACAGAGGTGAGAAGCTTCCATGGTCTAGCTCAATTTACAGGAAATTCATTAGACAATTCAGTGCTATATGTGCACCAATGTTGGACACTATTAGAGGTGGAATGAAGGCAAAGTTTTAGTGGAATGAACAAGAAAATAAAGGTTTTGAAACCTTGAAAGAAAGGATAGCCACTCAACTGGTTTTGGTGTTGCCTAGCTTTGAGAAACTCTTCACAATGGAATGTGATGCAAGCAATGTTGTAGTAGGTGTTGTCCTCGGTATGGAAGAAAGACCAGTAGATTTTTATAGTGAGAAGCTAAGTGATGCTAAGAGGAAATACTCCTCATATGACTTGGAGTTATATGCATTAGTGCATGCTTTAAGGAAATGGAGATACTATCTCCTTCCTAAGGAATTTGTAGTCTACACAGACAATCAAGCTTTAAGATTTCTAAACTTACAAGACAAACTCAGTCACAAACACATGAAGTGGGTAGAATATATGCAAGCCTACACATTTACAATTAAGCACAAAAAGGGAAAACTAAATAGGGTTGCTGATGCATTGAGTTAGAGACTCTTGACAGTCCAAGAAATTCAGTTGAGAAGCATAGGTGTTGACAGTTTTAAAGACCTATACCAAGATGATGAAGATTTTCTCCAATGCCTACAAGGTATGCAAAGATTATCAAAATCACTTTCATAGTGAGTTTTCTGATTATACCTTGCAAAATGGGTTATTGTTTAGAGGAGGGCAACTTTGTGTGCCTAGAGGGTCAATAAGAGAAAATCTCATACAAGAGAAGCATAATGACAACCTTAGTGGTCATTTTGGAGTCAACAAGACTCAAAAGTTAGTCCAAAGGTATTATTATTGGCCTAGGATGAATCAAGATGTTAGGAAGTATGTGGAAACTTGTGTTGTTTGTCCAAAGACCAAGGGCACATCTTCAAATGTTGGTTTATACCAACCTCTTCCCATACCAAATAGACCTTGGGAGTGCATTAGTATGGATTTTGTAGTGGGTTTTCCAAGGACAAAGTAGGGATTTGATAATATTTATGTCATAGTGGATAGTTTTAGTAAGATGGCCCACTTTGTACCTTGTAATACCACTCATGATGCATGTCATATAGCTCATTTTTCTTCATGAAAGTGATAAGGATACATGGTTTACCCATGAGAATTGTTTCAAATAGGGACTCAAAGTTCATGAGTCATTTTTGGAAGACACTTTGGCAAAAAATTGTTACCAACCTATCCTTTGGATCAACCTACCATCCACAACAGATGGGCAGACTGAAGTGGTTAATAGGAGCTTAGGAAACCTATTGAGGTGCCTTAGCAAGGAGTATGGTCATACATGGGACCAAGTGTTATCAGAAGTTGAATATGCTTACAATGACACTATAAATAGAACCACGGGAAAGAGTCCTTTTGAGGTGGTCTATGGTCTTCACCTAAGGGGTATTATAGAGCTAAGGGGCTTAGGAAATGCAACAACAAGGAGTGGATATGTTGAAGATTTTTCTCAGTCAATGAAAGAGGTACATGAATCAATCAAGCAAGCATTGATGGAGAACACAAGTAAGATCAAGCAAAAGGTTGATGAGAGAAGGAAGAACCTACAATTCCAAGTAGGTGATCTTGTCATGGTCAACCTAAACAAGGCAAGGCTACAACAAGGAGTGCCTAATAAGTTGCAGATGAGAAGGTTGGGTCCATGTGCCATTCTAGCCAAGTATGGAGAAAATGCATACAAGGTGGAACTACCCAAGGATATAGCATTGTCCCCAATCTTCAATGTGGCAGACATAGTTGCTTATAAAGGACCAACTCTAAGTTTAGATTATAGACACTCAAATGCATTAGATGATGTAAATAACCTTCAAGTACTAGCAAAACCAAATCCAAAGGCTGAGAAGATAATGAGTTCAAGGGTTGCTAAAAAGAATAGACACCAAACTTATTGGGAGAACCTAGTTAAGTGACAGGGTATGGATGGGTGCCTGAGACAAAGTTCAAGAAGTTAGATATTGATCATAATATGATCCCAAAAGAGGTGACTTAATTTTCTTTTGTTTGGGAGAATGGTGCAAGAGCAACTAGAACTTAGGCTAAATAGTCCTTCTTCAATTTTGGCTTGTATTGACCTTAGCCAAGCCATATTTCCAATAAGGACTCTAGGAGGGTCCAATGTGTGTGATTAGAATATAGGTTGAGTCAAGTGTATGCCTCGTTTAGTTAGGTTCTTTCTAGGTTTGCACTTTGTGGATTGTTCTTGGTTTGAGTAGTCAATGATACCTTCTAGATGGTCAAAAGAGGCAAAGGTTGATTAAAGTGTTAGAGGGGTTTAAAATAGTCTTAGGAATGTTGAAAAATACATGAATGATGATATGTAATAGGCTTCCTAAGTTAGAAAGGCAAGATATGTAAAATTGTAAAAGTTGTCATGATAACTTTCTAAGTTGTCATGACAACTTTGGTCCTAAAAGAGCTTAGCGGTGGAGTTAGGGTTTAAAAGAATTAACCTAAGATGCCTCCACATGTGGGTAAGACTATTTAAACCATCTCTTTCATGGATACCAAGGTTGGAAGCAATATTTTTTGTGAATGACAATCTGAAACCACTCATCTTCAAACTGTTATTACTGTTTTGTCTCATTTTGCATCAAAGAGTGAATAAAAATGGATTGAATCCATTGATCCAAACTTGGATATTTTTTCTTTGGTGTGTTCTAGTGTCACTCAGTTCATTTCATGCCTTGTAGATAGATTTTATTGGTTCTTTTACTGTTTTATTTTCAAACAACCAGTTTTGGCTTGTACACAGTACACCTTGGAAAAATGGTAGCCCCATAAAATCCCACTGTGTAATCATCACGGCCTATCGGGATATGGTAGGAAATCCAATTCACATTCTAAAAATGCAGGGAGTAGTTCTGGAGATGAAGTTTTCTATTTTTCCCACCTTGCCCTAGGCGGGTCCTATTGCAACCCAGCTAGGAAAGACAAGGTTAAAAAGTGATGAAAGAGTGCAGGGGTGAAACCAAAAACCTAACCTAAGAATTTGGAATTAATCATGAGGTCCATACAGAGTTGAAGATGAAAGGAGAAGCCTTGAAAAAACTATTTGATGACCTTTTCACCAAGTTGAATAGTCACAGTTCTAGAAGCCTCTAAAACCCTAGCAAAACCTTTTTTTTGGGTTAGGGCATTGTACGGACACTTGAGGGTCTAAAACCAACAAAATATCTTTTTTTTCAATGAGTGTCTGAATAATCATAAAACTTATTGCAGGGTCTTTTGGACCAATTCACTCAAAACCCTTAAAAACCAGATTTAGGAGGCCCAATTAGGGCTCATTCTTGTAGCCCTATTTCTAAGCAATTTTATGAAATCAGTAAGGGAATTGAAGATTGAAAAACCTCAAATGGACCTATTTGATCTCATTTCATAGTAAAAACCACCTCCACACCTCTTCAAATTCTAATAATAGTATGGGGGTGAAAAGTGAGAAGTTGACAAGTTGTTGTCAAGGTTGCAAGATTGAGTATATGAGAAGCATATTGAATTGGTAGAGTTCCTAGTCAAAACACTTGTTAAAAACACCTTAGGATTAGCAAAGAGAGAGTCCTAGCAAATATTGAGAAGGACTTGGAGGTCTTGAAGCATAGCTAGACCTGGTGAGGTTGGTAGAATTGAGCAACACCAACTAGGTGAAGTGTGAGCAAACTAGGAGAACCCTATCAGAGAAGTATTATGTGATTATGAGGAGGAGAACCAGTAACAAGATAAAGACATGGAGAGGATGGTGAATACTTGGTAATGTAAACTAGGATTCCTATTCACAATCATAGGAGCAATCAATAGGTGTTGATATTTGTATTACCATCAATGCCAAAGGGGGAGATTGTTGGCATTTACATGAAGATTGCATTGATGATATGTTATGTTGCCATTCATGTCAATTAACCGGTAATGATATTGTTGATATTGTTGTTATTATTGATATTGTCTTGTAACCAGTAGGAAGAACTTTGTGGAGGACATTGTAAATCGGTTTGTAAGTTTGTGAGTTGAATCGGTAACCAGTATAAAAGGTTAAACCCTATCTATGTAATGTAACCGATATAAGAGGTTAAACCCTACCAGTTGTTTTTTGTTAAACCTTAACTGATTAAGGTTGTTGAATTGGTTATATTGGTTTATAATGTAGTGATGAGAGGTAATGATGATGACACGTGTGATCATTATATGAAGATATTTTTTCTAGGGAATGAGCAAAGTGTATTGCATCTAATGTAAAGCATGTGATGAGTTACTAAGTCTGATGAAGCGGTAATCAAGGAGCGGTTGGAGTTTTTTTTTATTAATGTGTGCAGATTGCTATGTAAATCCAATGGTCATACTTGAATCAATTTGTTTGTAATCTCTTTGAGAGAATTAGGTTTTTGTTGTGTTATTGACCTAATTGATTTGTTATAAGGTCAATGAAGTTGTTTAGTAAAAGGTGTTGGCAGAAATTAGTTGAGTGTGTGGTTGCCAAACCGGATAATGAATCTGCAATTTGAGTAAAGGCAGATGGAAACTTAAAAGGATCTGATCAAGCAAATGTAGTGCTATTCAAATAGATCAAGCAATATCCTATTGTTTTCTAACAATTATAGCAGAACTAAAATCCCCTAACTCAGTAAGCTCTAAAAAGCTTGGTTACTTATTAAATCCTCTAACAAGGTGATCCATTAGCTTGGATTCTCAAATCCTCTACCGAGGTTACTCCTAACAAGGTACTTGCTTCTAACAAGGCATTTGTAGTCAATCCCTTAACCGCGTGATTCTTAACAAGACTTTTGTAAAAGCTTTAACAGGCTTGGCTCCTAATAGGGTGAAATTCAGAAGAGTTCAGATAATTATCTTGTGAGTTGCATCTCACCGTGGTTTTTCCCATTTGGGTTTCCACGTCAAAAAATATTTGTGTCATGTGGTAAATGTTTTTGTGGTTATGATCTTATGATTTATTTGATTAACTACTTAACTATTCTGATAAGGCATGATAACTAGAAGCATTGAGAAATGAAGTCAGTTGACATATGATAAAGCATTTGGATGTTTACAAGTTTAATGTTGTTTACCATTAAGTTGCTGTAACAGTCACCCAGTTTTTCATATGAGTTTTTATCTTGACAGAGGTATTTTATTGATAAGTTTACTTTATGTGATTGAGATTGAGATTGGGAAAGTTTGTATCAGTTTTTCAATTTACTGATTCACCCCCCCCCCTCTCAATAATCTACCAGATACTTATTCTTTCATCATACCAACACAACAAAAAATCCTTAGGAAACAAGTAATATCTCCATTTCTTTGAGGCTTGAACTATGGCATAAAATTCCTGATCATACATTGAGTCACTTTCGAGCATCATTCAATTTCTTAATGAAATATACTACTGCTCTCCCTTCTTGACTCAAAACTGTTGCTATTGTTGTTCCACTTGCATCACAATCCACTTGAAATACCTTATTTAAATTTGGTAAATCCAACACAGGTTGCTCAGTCACTTTCTACTTCAATAATTCAAAACTTTTGTTTGCTCCGGTGGTCCACTTGAATTCCTTATGATCTCCCCTCATGGTCTCAGTCATAGGGCTACAAATTGAACTAAATTTTTTGATAAACTTCTGGTAAAAACTAGCCAATCCACGAAATGATCTTACCTCTCCAATGATTTCCAGTGTAGGCCACTCAACAATGGCTTTCACTTTCTCAGGGTCCATCTTCAAACCATTCTCAGATATCACAAAGCCTAAATAGACTAACTCATCCTTCATGAAAGTGCACTTCTTAATATTGATCAACAACTTTTATTCTCTCAACCTTTGCAAAACTTGTCTCAACTGCAACAAATGATCCTCTTTTGTCATACTAAAAATCATAATGTCATCCAAATACACAATAACAAAATTACCTAAGAATTTCTTCAATACCTCATTCATCAGCCTCATGAAAGTACTCAGTGCATTAGTCAATCCAAAAGGCATGACTAACCATTCATATAGTCCTTCATTTTTATTAAATGGTGTCTTCCACTCATCACCTTCTCTGATCCTGATCTGATGATATCCACTCTTCAAATATATCTTTGTAAAGTATTTTGCTCCACTCAAACAATCTATTATGTCACCCATCCTAGGCAAAGGAAACTGGTATTACAATGTGATCTTGTTTATTGCTCTTGAATCGGTACACATCCTCCATTCTCCATTCTTCTTAGGTTCTAATACAACTGGTACTACACAAGGGCTCAAACTTTCCCTGATCAAACCTTTCTTCAATAATTCCTATACTTGTCTATTCATTTCTTCATTCTTTGGTGATGTTAACCAATGTGCAGCTTTGTTGGGCAAACTAGCTCTGGGAACCAAGTCCATGTAATGACTAATACTTCTAATAGGTGGCAATCCATCAGGTACATTATCTAAAATGATTTCCTCATATTCTATCACCAAATCTCTTATCTTTGTTGGGTGTTCTCCTTCTAGTTCTAGTCTCTCAGTCTTCTTAGGAATTAAGGCAGAACACACATTCTCATGTCTCAGTCCATCCATGAATTTCCTTCCATCTCCTAAATAGATTATGTTATTTGTAGAGACTTCAATCTTCAAAGGTTCCTCCAAAGGTAACAAGGTTTTCTTCATCCCATTGGCCACAATAGTGTATGTATTCTTCCTCCCATCATGTATTGCATGTTTATCAAATTGTGAAGGTCTTCCAAACAAAAGATGACAAATATCCATAGGCATAATATCACACAAAACTTCATCATGATAATTCCCAATTTTCAATTTTACCAAACATTGTTCACTTACTAACAACTTATGTTCATTCTGAATCTATACTATCTGATAAGGCTTAGGGTGTTTCAATATTTCAAATTTCAACTTATTCACCATCTCTTTTGAAACAATATTATCTGAACTACCACTATCAATAACAACTTTACAACACCTACTGGATACTTTACATCTAGTCTTGAACAGGTTCTTCCTCTACAAGAATTCATTTTCTCTAGTATAACACAAAGATTTCCTCATCATCAATAGTTCTCCATCTTTCAGTTTATTGTCTGATCTGATGAGGTTTTCCTCCACTACTATTTCTCTTCTAGTAGCCTCTGTCTTCTTACATTCATTTAGATGGTCTCCTTCTCCTCCACACTCAAAGAAGGTTCCTCTAAATGTCCTCTTGTCTTGTCTTCCAAAGTTCTCATTCCGATAACCATCTAGTTCTCTCCTCCAGTAGAAAGTTCTATCATCCTTCCAGTATGAACTACCTTCCTTTCTCACTTCCTTTTCCTTGTTATGATCTGTACTAGTTCCTCTTCCTCCAGTATATCCTCTTCCTCGTTGAAATCTTCCTCTGGTAAACCTTCCACCTCTACCTCTCTGTCTCTACTCATGTCTTTTGTTCAATTTCTCTTTAGCCTTTATTGCATACTGGCAAGCCTCTTCAACACTCTCCAATTTGATCATACTGAGTTCATCTTGTATAGACATCCACAATCCATTCAAATATCTTGCAATTTGATCAACTTCATCATCAACATGTCTGGATCTGATGTTCAACTTGTAAAATGCTTCGGTGTACTCCTTCACACTAGATTCATTTTGTCTTAGATTCTGCAACTTCTGGAACAAATCCACTTGATAATTATGTTGGCATTATAATAGAAAAGAAGAAGGTTGGCATTCCAATTACAATGAGAGATTGTTGGCATTTCAATAAGGATATTGAGAAGGTTGTTGATGACTATGGATATAACTGATTAAGGATGATTACTGTCTTAATATTATTATTTTGTCATTGATGTCAAGAAATTGATTTTGTAATTCAGTATGATGTTGCCATATCTTAAGAAGTATGATTTGATGAGTATAAAGATGTTAGTAAAAGACACAGAAAGAATATGATGAATAAGGGGATAAGTTATTCAATGGGTAACTATTACCGAGTTAGACAATGATGAGATCATGATGTTTAGATTGTTTTGATATCCTACATATGCTATTGTTTGAAAGGTTAATACTATAATATGTTACCGAACAAAGAACCTAGTTGGTAAACCCTAAGGAACCTAGTCGGTAAACCCTAAGGTTATCGCTATCGATTAATGAAGGCAGAATGTCTACCGAGTGAAGTTTAGTATTTACCGAGTTACAACCGAGCTATAACAGAATGCATTAAATGTTTACATGTGATATTTAATGAAGGAAGTTGATGAGCTAGAGTGGATTAAATGATTGGTAAGTCGTGTATGAATATTGTTAAAGAACCTATGGTAAAGAAAGATCGGCAGGAAGATCTATAGCTCAGATTGAACCACAATACCCTAACACAAGTTCCAAGGTGAAAATACAAGTTCCAAGGCGGGGTAAAACATTTTTAGATTGAAGGATACATTGAACCTGGACAAGATTGAAAATATGATAGCTATGATTGATCATGGGAAATGTGATCAAGGAGATTAAGCGGTTGGAAGATTGTTTATAAATAGGAAACTATTGATAAACAATGTATGCGGGCAAGTGTATGCACAGGGATGCTACATATTGATTACCGAGCATAGAAGCTTAAAAACCTATTTTGATAATAGAGTATAGAGCCCAGTAGAGGGACAAGATAAGTCCTATGAATTGATTGTATTGAGCAAATAAGAATCTGCTTCAACATTTTTAGATGTGAAGTTGTAGACATATTTTTATTACTGTTATTTTGAGAAGTAGCAGAAAATCTCTTAACCGAGTGGACTTAACAGTCTTATTTGTAAAATCCTCTAGCAAGGTGACATTCTTATTGAGTGTTTGAAATCCTTTAACAAGATCACTTCTAACAAGGTGAAGATCCTAATAGATCTGAGGGAAATCCCTTAACCGGGTCACATCTAGCAATGTGTTTGAAATATTTAACAGGATTTGTTTTTAACCGAGCATACTCTAGAAGAGTATATTTCTTAGTGAGTCCAAAATCCCACAGTGGTTTTTCCCTATTTGGGTTTCCACGTTAAATCTAGTGTTATATGTTTGTGATCTTATCTATTTATGGGTCTACATGCATTACTATTTTTCTGATAAGGTTACCGAGGTTGAATCTGTTGTTTTTATTGAAGATTAAGTTTGAATGATTCCCCCCCCCCCCTCTCATATTGTTAGCTTGGCATCTGTACTAATCATATTTAGTATCAGAACTATCAATTGGTATCAGAGCTTTGGACTCCGGAAGAAAATTTTAAAGGCACTTGAGTTAAAGATCCAAAAGATGTATAAGAGGGATGCATCGAAGCTGAATAAGTCAAGTTTCTCTACATGGCAGAAAAGGATGAAGGTGCATCTATCAGGAATTGGAGAATATGTTGTCTATTATCTAGAGAATGATTTCATCACACTGAGAACCTATCCATTGAAAATGGAAGAGATAAAGGCAAAGGAAGAACATATTCAAGCAATGATTGAAATAACATCTGCATTGACTGACTCAGAGTTTAATGATCTAGAAGGATGTACTGATGCAAAGGCAATGTGGACTAAGCTCATATCTGTGTATGGTCGAGATGAACATGTTCAAAGAGCAAAAGTGGATAGTCTAAGAGGACAACTTGAATCTATGAGGATGAATGAAGGTGAGAACATAACCCAGTATAGTATAAGACTAAAGGAGATTGTAAATCAAATCAATGGAGTAGGAGGAACTATTGAAGAAAAGGATGTAACAAGTAAGATGCTGAGAACCCTTCTACCTGCCTATGCAATCCAAGTCTCTGCAATCAATGAATTGAGGTCTGTACCCAATATGCTAGTTTCTTTAGATGCTACTATTGGTAAGCTACATGCATTTGAGTTAAGTAACTTTGATAACAGTGGGTCATCGGTAAATAAAGTTGAATCTCCATTCAGTTCTTTTCATATTGATGAAAATGATGATTAGAATGATAGAAAGTATAAGTACTCTGAAGGGAATCACAGTGGAGCAAGTGAAAGATTTCGCAAAAACATGGAGGAGGTACACAAACTGTATGAGGAAATCAGAAGGCAAGAAGAGTTTGAAGCACTATTAGCCAGAAGGCTACCAAGAGGAAAAGGTAAGTATAAAGGAAAGCTACCTTTAAAATGTTTCAATTGTGATAAGATAGGACATATGGCTTCTAACTGTCCTGACAAAGAATCTAGTGAAAAGAGAAATTACCAAGATGACAGATAGAAAGATAATCATTACAGAGGACATCAAGACTTCAGGAGAAGATATAAAAAGACATGCCTAATAGCTGATGAGGAATTTAATGATGATAAATCAGATGAAACTGATACAGAGGAAGTTGTTTATGTGGCTATCAAAGATGGATCAGATGAAGAAAGGTATGAAGAAAAAGCTTCAATATCTCATATAAATACTAATGATTTTTGGATCATAGATAGTGGTTTCTCACATCACATGATAGGTGATAAACACAAGTTTATTAAATTAGATGATTATGATGGAGGCTATGTAAGATTTGGTAATGATGCACCATGTCTGGTAAGAGGTAAAGGATCCATAACACTTCTTGACAATGCTAAATGTAATGATGTTTATTGGGTTGAAGGTTTGAAATACAATTTGTTGAGTGTAGCACAGCTAAACAACACGGGTTACCGAATAGATTTTGAAAAACGAATTGTCAAAGTTCATGACAAGCATGGAAAGTTAGCTGCTACCGGGACACGAACAAGAGGTAATACATTTCATCTTGACTCAACTCAGAATAAATGTCTATATGCAAGGATAGATGATATCTGGTTATGGCATAAAAGGTTTTTTCATGTTAATTTTGATAATCTGATCAAAATAAGTAAGAAGCACTGAGTAAGAGGTCTACCGAGTCTTGAAAAACCTGAGAATGCTATGTGCCGAGGATGCGAGATGGGTAAGATGAAAGGATCAAGCTTTACAAGTAAGTCCTACACTTCTAAGGGAATTTTAGATCTTGTGCATACTAATCTTTGTGGTCCTATGAAAGTTCAGAGTTATTATGGTGATAAATATTTCATATTATTTGTGGATGATTACTCAGGGATGATGTCAGTAATGTTTTTAAAAGAAAAATCAGAAGCTTTTCAAATGTTTAAATGGTACAAGGCTAGAGTTGAAAATGAAATAGGAAGACAACTGAAATGTCTCAGATCAGATAGAGGAGGAGAGTTTACTTCTGATGAGTTCAACTTATTTTGCAATGATCATGGTATAAAAAGACAAGTCTTTGCACTGAGAACTCCACAGCAGAATGGGATAGCTGAGAGAAGGAACCGATCTATTGTGGATTGTGCCAGAACCTTGATGATTGAAAAGAAAGTTCCACAAACATTTTGGAGAGAAGCAATAAGCACAACAGTTTACACCCTGAACTGAGTACAATTGAAGAAAGGAACTTTGAAGACACCTTATGAAATCTAGTATGACAAGAAACCTAATGTAAGTTATTTTAAAATCTTTGGGAGTAGATGCTATGTTCACAAAGATGATAGAAATGGTAAGTTTGATAAGAAAAGTGAAGAAGGAACATTTCTAGGTTATTCTTCTAGAAAAAAAGCATTTAAATGTTTGATCAAATCATCTAACAAAATGGTAGAAAGTGCAAATGTGAAAATTGATGAATTTGCAAAAAGAAATGATGAAGGAAAATCCAAAGAACCAGAAGATTATGAAGGATTTGTCTATGTTCAACCGAGAAGTCCTACCGAGAAGACTGCTAAATAAAATGAAGAGAATATCCAGTTACCGAGTGATGAAGAAGATCATACAGAGCCTACCGAGCCTATATTAGCCAAGTATGTCAGAAGGAATCATGCACCAAGTTAGATTATAGGAGATAAGAATGATCCAGTGATGACAAGGAACAAACGGAGACAGAACACATGTCTAATATCTGAATTTGAACCAAGAATAGTGAAAGAGGCTTTTAACAGTAAAGATTGGATAAATGCTATGACAGAAGAGATTGATCAAATCAAGAAGAATGACACATGGACACTGGTCCCAAGACCAAAGGACAAAAATGTAATCGATACAAAGTGGATCTTCAGAAACAAACTAAATGAAAAAGGTGAGGTCATTCGGAATAAAGAAAGACTAGTTTGCAAAGGTTATGCCCAAGAAGAAGGAATTGATTATGGTGAGACTTTTGCACCTATGGCAAGACTTGGAGTAAGAACATTGTTGGCATATGTTGCTTACAATAATTTCAAGGTATATCAAATGGATGTCAAATCTGCATTTCTGAATGGTATATTAGAAGAAGAAATTTTCATTGAACAACCTGAAGGATTTGTTGAAGGTGAAAATAATGATCAGGTATGTAAATTGAACAAAGCTTTATATGGTCTGAAACAAGCACCTAGAGCATGGTATGAGAGATTGCACTCATATTTGATCAAAATTGGTTTCATAAGAACAAGTGAAAACAACAATATGTACATGAAGAATGATGAAAATGGAATACTGATCTCAGCCATATTTGTTGATGATATTATCTTTAGTGGAAATGACTCTCTATACAAGAACTTTGGAAATGAAATGAGTAAAGAATTTGAGATGTCATTAATCAGTGAGATAAAATATTTTATAGGTCTGCAGATACTGCAAATGAAAGATGAGATTTTCATTACCCAATCCAAGTACATAAAGGAAATCTTGAAGAAATTTAGAATGGAGGATTCAAAACTAGTAAATACTCCTATGACTACCAACTGTAAACTATCAAAGAATGATGAATCTGCATCTGTTGATGAGACACTTTACCGATCTATGATTAAAAAGTTGCAATATGTTGTTCACAGCAGGCCAGATATAGCACATGTAGTAGGTATTGTTGCAAGATTTTCTACAGATCCTAAGGAAACACACATGACGGCAATCAAAAGAATTTTTAGATACTTAAAAGGCACTGAAGATTATGGCTTAGTATATCAGAAAGGAAATGTTTTTTATTTAAAAGTTTATACTTATGCTAATTGGGCATGCAACATTGATGACAGGAAAAGCACAAGTGGAGGAGCTTTCTTTTTAGGAGAAAGACTAGTGAGTTGGCTTAGCAAGAAACAAGGATGTGTTTCTCAGTCAACAGCAGAAGCTGAATATGTTGCTGCAAAACTAAATTGCACCAATATAGCATGGATCAAACAACTGTTGGAAGGTATAAATGAGCAAGTTACCAAGCCAGAAACTATATTCTGTGATAACACTAGTGCCATTAACATTTCAAAGAATCTTGTTATGCACTCTAAGATAAAGCACATCTCTATCTAATATCATTATCTTAGAGAAGAAGTTCAAGAGAAGAAAGTGGTTTTGAAGTATGTTAGCACAAAGGAACAAATTGTAGACATCTTCACCAAGCCACTGCCAAAGGACACTTTTGAGTATCTCAGAAGTCAGTTAGGGGTCCTACCCCTATCTTCCATTCACTGATCGAGTTTGGTGAAAGCATCAATTTGATGACTCTATAGAATATCTTTTAGGAGTTGATGCTGATTTACACACTTTAGGAGGTTTTCTAAAGGTGTGCAGGAAACAATAAACAAGAAACAGGAATTGAAGACAAAATGCTCTGACCGAGACTGAATTGATACATAACAGCATGGAATTCACTTCTCAGAGGAAGAAATTATGTTTTTAGTTCTTTTCATTTTTGGCATTGTTGTCAAAGGGGGAGAAGACTAATGTATGGGGGAGAAGTCTACTGACCAAAGGAGAAGACTACATTTCAGAACTGAGGAGAAGACTAATGATAGAGGGAGAGCATTTCAGAATTTCACAGCAATCTGAATCCAAATCAATAAAGTCAAATCAATTGGTTTTTCCATCAATGCCAAAGGGGGAGACTGTTGGCATTATAACAGACAAGAAGAAGGTTGGCATTCCAATTACAATGAGAGATTCTTGGCATTTCAATTAGGATATTGAGAAGTTTGTTGATGACTATGGATATAACTAATTAAGGATGATTACTATCTTAATATTATAATTTTGTCATTGATGTCAAGAAATTGATTTTCTAATTCAGTATGATGTTGCCATATCTTAAGAAGTATGATTTGATGAGTATAAAGATGTCAGTAAAAGACACAGAAAGAATATGATGAATAAGGGGATAAGTTATTCAATGGGCAACTATTACCGAGTTAGACAATGATGAGATCATGATGTTTAGATTGTTTTGATATCCTACATATGCTATTGTTTGAAAGGTTAATACTATACTATGTTACTGAGCAAAGAGCCTAGTCGGTAAACTCTAAGGAACCTACTCAGTAAACCCTAAGGTTATCGCTATCAGTTAATGAAGGCAGAATGTCTACCGAGTGAAGTTTAGTATTTACTGAGTTACAACCGAGCTATAACAGAATGCATTAAATGTTTACATGTGATATTTAAGGAAGGAAGCTAATGAGCTGGAGCGGATTAAATGATTGGTAAGTCATGTATGAAGATTGTTAAAGAATCTATGGTAAAGAAAGATTGGTAGGAAGATCTATAGCTCAGATTGAACCGCAATACCCTAACACAAGTTCCAAGGTGAAAATGCAAGTTCCAAGGTGGGGTAAAACATTTTCAGATCGAAGGATACATTGAACCTGGACAAGATTGAAGATCTGATAGCTATGATTGATCATGGGAAATGTGATCAAGGAGATTAAGCGGTTGGAGGATTGTTTATAAATAGGAAACTATTGATAAACAATGTATGTGGGCAAGTGTATGCATAGGGATGCTACATATTGATTACCGAGCATAGAAGCTTGAAGACCTATTTTGATAACAGAGTATAGAGCCTAGCAGAGGGACAAGATAAGTCCTATGAATTGATTGTATTGAGCAAATAATAATCTACTTCAACATTTTTAGATGTGAAGTTGCAGACATATTTTTATTACTGTTATTTTGAGAAGCAGTAGAAAATCTCTTAACCAAGTGGACTTAACAGTCTTATTTGTAAAATCCTCTAGCAAGGTGACATTCTTATTGAGTGTTTGAAATCCTTTAACATGGTCACTTCTAACAAGGTGAAGATCCTAACAGATCTAAGGGAAATCCCTTAACCAGGTCACATCTAGCAATGTGTTTGTAATCTTTAACAGGATTTTCTTTTAACCAAGCATACTCTAGACGAGTATATTTCTTGGTGGGTCCGAAATCCCATAGTGGTTTTTCCCTATTTGGGTTTCCACGTTAAATCTGGTGTTATATGTTTGTGATCTTATCTATTTATGGGTTTGCATGCATTACTATTTTTCTGATAAGGTTACCGAGGTTGAATCTGTTGTTTTTATTGAAGATTAAGTTTGAATGATTCACCCCCCGCCCTCTCATATTGTTAGCTTGGCATCTGTACTAATCATATTTAGTATCAGAACTATCAAATTCGATGGGACAAACTTTTATTTTAACTTATCAATCATCCTATCCCATGTCTTAATCTTTTCTTTGCCTCTTCTTTTCCTATCAACTTGCAAATACTCCCACCAAAGAGATGCATGACATTTCAAATGGGTACGTGCATACTTCACCTTCCTCTCTTCAATCGTGTTTTCAAAATTAAAATAATTCTCCATCTCTGAGATCCAATCCATCAATTCATCTGAATCTAACCTCCCATCATATTCTGGTGGGGTAAAATGAGGTTTAGTGTTCGCCCTACTCAAAACCCTTAAAAATGTTTCTTCTTTTAGATCAACTATCGGTAGGTTCACTTGTTCTACCAGGGCTTCTTCTCCTTCATCTTTTCTTACATATTCAATATGTTGGCCTCTTCTCTTGGTTGTCTCCACGACTTCTAATTGGGTTGTTATTCCTTGCAACATCTCTATTACAGCAGGGTATGCATTCCCACGTGCTCTGCCATTCTTAGTTCTTCTTCGCACCATTGATTCATGCTAGTCCTCTGCAATTGCAGGTTAGATCCGGAATCTGCCACCCTACAACAAAATTTTAGGACACGCAACCTCCGAAATGAAACTTCACTCTGATACCACTTGAAGCTGTCACCGGTGAGGAGGAACCTCAAGGATATCAGTCCAAACCGGTCAACGAGAGTAAACACAATGGAAACACATAGATATGATGGAGGAAATGTAGAACAGATAGTTTTATTGCATGAAAGTTAATTACATACAATCGGTAACAACCGAGTTACAACATACCAGCACACAGACTTGGTAGAATAGGTCACACCAAGACCTTGAATCGAAAGATCTATCTTCTAGGCACAATCTATCTATCTGATACTTCTTGATCTTCTGATTGATTTATTACACTCTAAAGCATGATTACAAATATATATCAATCCAAAGGATCTGGTCAACCCAAAAGGGATCAAAACCCAAAGAACAAGACCTAACATGCAAAATGAACAAGGTCAACCTCTGCTAAGAGATTCCTCCAGAAAATCGAAAGGATGAAATGTAGAAGGTCAATCACATGCCAAGAAACATCAAGATCAATGTCCAAGGCTCCGCAATCTTTGGAATAGGTTTCGCTAGATCACCAGAATAGGTCTCAGGCAACCATTAACAAAGGAACAACTAGTAACAAGAAATTGTCATGGAAACCGATAGTGATATCTTGCCAGAAAGTGATCCAAAAGAGATGAGGTTTGAAAGCATGAAAGATGATCAAGTATTCAAGTAGAATCCAAGTCCACAGGATCCGGTGAGCCAAAACCGAGACACACAGAAAGGAAAACTGAAACTACAAATAGAAAACAAAACATAAAAGAAAATATTTTTGGTTGATGCAAGATTGTTGTAAACTGGGATGCTCCTGCATCAACAACAATGCCATATACACATACAATATCGACTAAACCAATGGATATATACATCACAACAAGTGGGTACCTTTAAAAATATACACATATCAATGTACATCCACACATACATATATTATATATAAATACATGTATATATACATGTATGTATATATATATATATACATGTATGTATATATATACATACATGTGGTGAAAAATGATGAGGGGAGATCAAGTGGAAAGCTTTACTACCCTCAAAAGAGGGATGAAAGTTTCACAAAGGATTCCCTTCAAAAGAAGGGTTGAATTCACTAGATCCAATCCCCAATGGTAAGAGATTGAATACTAAGTGAATTGCAGTAAATTTGGAAAGTATTAGGAAAGTAAATTAACCCTCTTTTGTAATAGATTATTTGAATTAAGCAAATTGAAACTAAGTGTAGAAATGACAAAGAAATGATTATATCTTGAGATAGAGATGCAGGACAAAGTTCTACACCTGGATTTAGCAATAGAATGTCGAGACAAATCTTCCCTGCAAATCTGAACAAAAGTTGCAGGGATCATGTGTATGTTGCACATGGTCCTTCAAAAAATCTATGCGTCAAAAAGGGTTTTTCTATCTCTGAAAACAAAGCCTAAACCTGCAATTATAGTTGCACACCTGCAACCTACACACATAAAAGAGAGGGAAATGTTGTTGGGAATGGGGGTTCACCTTTAGGTCAAACCCCATTTTGGAATTAACCAAGTGGTTGATAAATGTTGCAAGTAAATGAAAGGAAATGTCTGAAGTAAATCCACCTCAAGGGGGGGATGTAATTGAAAGGTTGACACCTTTGTAAATGAATTTTCTTGAGTGGATATGTGAAATAGGATATCCTAAATGTTGGTAGAAATATCCTCTTCAATGGTTGAATCCTTGTCTTGAATGCAACACCTAGCCTTGAAAGGAGACTTGAAATGCTCAATTCTTGAATGAATGCTTGATAATAATAATAATGGAGACCTCTAACTTGTTCACCCTACTATCACTTATGAAAATAGGAGGGAAAGTGCTCCTTATATACTTGCCAATTAAGGGTATTTAGGTAGCTTCTTGTCTTAGGCCGACATAGAGAAACTTTCCCTACTTCACAATTGACAAGCCCAATGAAAGGGGGGACCAAAGGAGGCCCAAAATAGGGCTAGGATAAGGGCATCACGCCCCTATCTTTCCCTAATTTAGGACAAGCAATGACAAAAGGTAGTGTAGAATGATGAAAAATGCAATTTTTTGATGGCATGAGCATGTTTCAGGTCTCCAATCAGGCTTAGGGATTCGTTCGCTAATGCAAAGACCCAAATGCGGTCAAAAATTGCAAGGGTCATAATTTTATGATGCTAAATTTAGCCCCCACTTTAGTGGGAGTATAAGTGTACACTAATACTACTGGTAAAGTACAAGGAGACAAGATTGAAAGACTTTTGCCATATCAAGGAGGCAAGATACACCAAGCCCCGAATGGACTAAAGATATTATGACTTCAATTGAAAAAGTAAAAGGAAAGATCAAGAGGGAGAACCATGACTGCAAATAGTAAAGTTCCCCCCACTATGATTCACAAAAAGAAAGGTTCCCAAAAATTACAAAGCAAAGCCAAAGTCCGCTAAGTAACTTTAAGTATCAAGAAGGAAAATATGAGTGGAGTCTATGCCCCCACATTAAAGCAATCGCACATGCCTTATTGGGAGTGATGGCTTTAAGGTAGGATACACCTAAGAGAGAGAAAGAGAGGGAGCATGTTATCGCAAGGATTTATCCCTGAATCAAGGAATAAACCCAAGATAATGAACTCAAAGCATGAGGTGGCTTCACTTTCCTTGGGGTCGATATGTTGTATGATACCTTATGTATATCATGTATATATATGCATAGAATAGTCCTCATTCCGCAAAGAAAGGAAACCACCTTGGAAGAAAGGGAAGACATGTGTCTTTTGAGTCAACATGAAAGAGACCAAAAGAGATTACAACACTTTGCATCATCCTCAATTAGGCATCACTAGGGATAACAAATAGAAGAATAGGGATATAAATAGAAGAATAGTCACAATAGAGAAAGAAAGGAGAGAGGTAGAGGATCTACGATACTAATGCAACTAGTCTTAACACAACATCCACCTCCTGATCTTGTTGATCATTATTTTGGGAAGGTGGGAAACACGCCAAAGGAGCGACATTGAGCACAATAGATGGAGCTATCACAAGATCCAAAAAAGAACTATGCCCATGTGCTAAGTCACTTTGTTCATTTCTAGGAGCTAGTATTAAGGCATTTGAAAATGATGCAGATAAATGATTGTCAACATCAACATATTCATATTCACTATCACAAGCATTAGGAGTTTTATTTCCATCATGAATAACATTTTCACCTATTTCTTCATCAAGATTTATAAAAAGAGGAGCTCTAACATGAATAGAAGTAAAACCATCATATGTTTTTTGTAGCTTATGATTTGGAGATTTAGGTTCAACTTCTTGCTTGGGAGAAAATAAAATCATGTCAATCGTTGGTTTTTTGGGAGATTGAATAGTTTGAGAAACAACTTCACAAGCTCTAGCACGACGTTTTCATCGGCATTCTCTCGCACAATGATTTTGTCTAGTCCTAGCGGAAGAGAGAGAAGACTAACATATATTTGTAGAAGGATGAATGTTTTCATATTTAGTAGTTGGATGGTTAGGTTGAGATATTTTAGGTTGGACAAGAGGAGATGCAGGTCTCTTCTCTCTATAAGAGGAAGGAGGTGGAAGGAGACCAGATCCATCATGAGGAGGTATAGGGCTAACCTTAGGAGGAATAATAGTGTTCTTCTTAGGAGAAGGCATGGTTTCATCCATAGGAATAGGTTGTGAATCTTCCTTAGGAGGAAGATAAGTTCTATCTATTAGGGGAAGAAGTTCATCTTCAAGAATGATCGGAATATCAAGTGTTGGAGTTCTAGGTTGGCTTAAGGATAAAATTGTATCTTTCTTCCATTTTTGATAATATTAAAAGAGAGCATCACTTCTTGGTGGAAGAGATTTAAATTGTTGAGGCCAAAAGTAATCAATAGGAACACTTGGGCTTCTTTCGGTTGATCGAAATAAGCTATGGTTAACAGTTATGATTTTTCCATTGTGGGGAAATTTCAAACACTTATGGATTTGAGAAGCAATATCCTTCATGGAAGATAGCCAAGGGTACCCTAACTTCACATGAAATTGTTCAGATGAAAGAATGATAACAAAGTTGACATATACAGATTGAGTATGAACCTCAATAGGAAGTATGATAGAACCAATAGTAGGACAATAAAATCCATCAAATAACTTAATGACCACATTAGCATCATAGATTGGTTGATGAAAATGTAAAGTATAAATATATTCTTCAGTCATGACATTAACAATGCACGAGGGATCAATAAGCACACCATGACAAGGTTTGCCTTGGATCTTCGCAACTATGTATAAAGGGCCATTAGGTGCCTTAATGGTCTCACTAGGATCAAATCTGATACATGGATCCTTAGGTGTTTATGTCTTCTCTACAAAATTAACCATATTTTGAACTATGAAAGTGAAATCAGTGGGAGAGAAAGAAGTGTTTTCAATCTCAATCATGTTAGAGGTATGAGAGGGTAAAGGATCAGTGAAAATATTAAGATTTTGATTAGGAGAAGCTATTGATTTGTTTCCCTTATCATTCACACCTGCTATAGATATAGTCTTACTATCAATCAAGGCTTGAATCTTACATTTTAATGCAAAACATTTTTTAGTGTAACGACCAGATTGACGATGAAATTGACAAAAAGAATTATTATCAAAGTTAGGTGAAGTTGCTTTAGAAGGATCAACTAGTTTTATTTTGAGGAAGTTTGATAACATTTCTTTCTAACAACTGAGACATGATGCTATACAAAGATTAATTCAAAGGAGTAAATTCTTTCTATCTTTTGAAAATTTTAGAAATAAGAGGCACACTTGTTGTAGCATTCATATTGTTATTGTTGATGATGTCATTTTATGAAGCCTTTGTTTGGTTTAAACTTTGGAAATGGTTGTTGAGAACTCTCACCCTTATCACTCGCAGCCATAGGAGTAGATTTCTCCTTTTGACTCACAGTCAGTTGGCAATTGTAAAGTGTTGCACACAACTACAGAAACGAAGTAAACTCATAAAAGAGAAGTTTTTTCCTAATGTATTTTTACAAATTAGAAATTAAAATTATTTGAATATCATTATCAGACACTGGAAAAGAGATTTGAGAACACAAATGCTTGTATCTTGTAATGCCCCGCCAAGAAACCCTAAAGGGATTAAGCTATAACTTAAGAATGGAGTGCAATAAAAAAAAATTTAAAGACTAACACAACATAAGATATAACGAGATATAAAAGATTCAGATTACATAGCGGAAGACATCAACTAACACCTAAAGAGTTTCCCAACGAGATTACTTAAATTTCACAATTCACCTAACTCACACAATTAAACCAATAAGCTGATTATCTTAATAACGAGATAATTCTTAATCAGGATAATTTCTTTCAAAATATGGAAATATAATTCACAAGATAAGGTTCATCCATTCAGATTCATTCATACCCATCATTCATACTTTTCATTGAAATATAAGCCATGCATCTAATATTCTAACACACTAGAATTTCATCATAAACATATGAGATCTTTTCATGCATACTTAATTTCCTTAACAACAACTGAATATATTCCATTACTCTAAGTTACATTCTTTCACAATCCAATTTACTGCATTTTAAAAGATGATTGCATACATGCATCTACGATAAATCTCATCTAAACCACTTATGCATTTGATCAAAATGGCATTCATACATGCTAACACTAAACATGAAATATAAGAAATAAAAATATCACATAACACCAAGATGATCTCGGAGTTCACCCCTAAAGGGCTACATCTTCGGGTCTGCTCAACTGCAAGACCCCTCTGATAATTAATAAAGTTAAGAATACATGAGGTTACACCATTACAATCCGGCCATCAAGGCGAAACATAATCAATATACAAATGACCGCATCGATCAATAAATACATAAATGATCCCTGAAAAGAAAAGGATCCAGCTAAACATAATCAAAGCTAATACAAAGGTCCATTTGAGCATTCACAAAACTGAGTCATCACCACCCAAGGTCTAACATGAGACCAATACTCACAAGGGCATAAATCACAGGATGACTCCACAAAAGGTGCTCCTATCAAGACCATACAACAACACCCAAGAGAACATAGAAACAAGTGTCATCACACAACTTGGTATGGCTACCCTGGCAGGTCTTCATAGGTTCCGGCCCCATACACTGGGTTACCCTGGCAACCTAATCCGAACCTCCGGCCCATCCAAGCCTCATGTGGACCCACACATCCTTTTGTGAAGACAAGGATGATGGTTTGCCATTCCAGGCCTTCTCACAGCATGTCGAGTCTGTGTTAGCACTTGTCCCATGTGTGAGGCACAATTATCTTACTTAGAGATTACATTCTAATCTACTATTAGGTTATCACTTATTAGACTCACTTTCGATGGGTTACCCAGTAGCCACTTTGGGCGTGGCCCCCAATCGAAAGCCACTTTCCCATATGACATTAGACTAAACTCGGATGAACTCAAAAACCAAGGAATACACATGGTCAGATGAATAGAGTTCAAAAAGGAGAAATCCACCATTTGGTCAAACATTACTTCATATGAGGTACACTTACTGACGGTACTCTAACTAGAGACCTAACCAACTAAGGTCAACCACGAATCATCATTCAACACCCACATAGAGGATATGACCAATTACGACACTACCACAAAACAATAGTCAAACTCATAATCGAGGACTGGAACAGGTACCCAAAACAATCCATACGACAGGGTCCAATCGAATAAATCAAAACTTGCCATTACTTAAGCAAAAGTGAATACAGAAATTAAACTCGCATAGGCAATAACCGGAAAAGACAATATTTTCCCATATTAATTTAAACATAAAAGTTGATCCAATTCTCTGATTGATCTAAGTTTTCAAAAAACATTGACAGAAAAATCACTGTTACCAGGTGAGTACAATACCACAATTTTCAATGGTCCATTCGCCTATGTCTCAAAACAGAGGAAGATTATAACTATACCATTTGTTTTACAAATTGAAAATACCATTAACTCATCAACATTCGAAACAATACATTATTAATTTCCAATAGTATATCGTTTAAATGATCCAAATTTCCAATGATAAAATATTCATTTACTTCTCAATTACTCAAATGATATGTTCTTGAATAAAATATTATTTTAAAAAAAAAGTCAATTAATAAATATATTTTATTTCAACAATTTCCAATTAAAATGTTATTCTTCCTCAATAAGACAAATACCTAAATTAACTATTAATTAATGTAAATATTTATTAATCCAAGATTAATAAAATATAACAAATTAATAATTAAAAACCCAATATTAACAATCAAGTATTTAATTTAGAAAAATACTCATTAATAATAAAAAAATAGAATTTGAGTATTAATAAATGTATATTTTCCATCATACAATTGATTAATAACAAATTAATGATAATTTATTATTTAATGAACATTTAATCCTATTTAAAAAACTTAATTAAAATATTAACATTAAATAATATTAAAATATTATATATATATATATATTTTATTAAAAAAAACCACGCATAAAAAAAAATAGTGCACAAAGTAAGGGGGGAGGGGATTTCCACGTGGACCCCACGTGGTCTCCAAGGGAGCTCACGCAGCCCCCAAAAGGGGAAGCACTGCTTCCCAATGGGAGCACGTAGCCCCCATGGGAGCGCTGCTGTTCCCAAAGGGAGCACGCAGCCCCCATGGGAAGCGTTGTTGTTCCCAAAGGGACACGCAGCTCCCCATTGGGGTTTCCCCAAAATATTTATTATATATTTTTTTTTAAATTTGCTTACTGTGTAAAACACAGTCTAATAAACTAGTCTCCCAGGGACTAAAAAGAATTATTTTGTTTTTTGAATTTATTTACTGTGAATAAAAAACACAGTCAGTCTCCCACAAACTTAAAATAAATAATTTTTTTTTTTTTTTTAAAAACAACACAGAGATTTCCAGAATATGAGAGGTTTTCAAAATTGGAAGGATAATCCTTTTGGGCATAAGAAAGATCATTTTCCATGCAAGGATGCAAGCAATAAAACAATACTAACTAATTCTACAATGATTCATAACCTTGAGGCAATCAATGGAGAAATTAAAACCAAATAGCATGAAGAACATCCAATGCCCATTTTTTTTAAATTTAAACAATAACTAATTGATAACCAGAATTCCTACCTCAGTAAGCATTCATTGAAAGGATCTAATGAAGAGCCCCAACCTGCAGCTCAAGAAATCCTTCTCCTTCCAAAATCCCCAAATCTTTCCTCCAAAATATTTTCCAAAAATATATTTTTCTCCAAAAAATTCAATCCCCAAAATTTTCCAAAAGTCTAAGTTATATGGAAAAGTTTGACCAAAAATCTAATTTTTGGATTTAAAATTTTTATTTAAAATAATTCCCAAAAATCACTATTTTCCAACTATATCAACAAATTAAATTGCTTTTCAATTCAAAATTGATTTTCTCAATTAATTCAATTTAACCTTTCTATTTCCAAAATGCCAAGAAGATAAAATTAATTCTATTTCAATTAACATTAAATCTTTCTTTTCGTAGGCATAAACATAATACATTTAATATTTAAATTTAACCATTTAATTGAACTTGCTCCGAATTTAAATTGAGCAATTCAGATTAATGATAAATCACATAAAGAAATCATGTTTAATTTAGTCCATTAATCTTTAATGCACAAACACATATTTAATCAAATTAAATACTAAGGACTAATTAATCAATTTAACCATACACACCAAACACGCAAACCAAGAAGGTCAACCAGATAGACGATTCGCAAACCCAAACAAAAAGGGAATATCGACGATGACTGGCAATGCTAACTTGAGCATGACTATGGTCAACTAGGGTCTTACGACCACCTAATCCAACTCTAAGAATTAAAGAGGTACACTCAAACCTGCAAATCCAGGTGAAGATGAACCTCGCACTCATGCGGCATTGTACCTGAAATCTCATGCAACCAAGAGTCATACATGCATACATATATAAACTTAAAGAAAGCATTAGCCCGATATTAATACCATGAAATAGGAACACTAAACAACTTGCATACAACTAGTGCAAAAACACATTAACAGATATGCACTAAATCAACACATCTAACTATAATCATTATATTATGATAAACTAACTAAGATTAAACCGAGATTAGAAATTGATTAGGGCAGGGGTACTACATATCTACCTATGAAACCCATCACTTTTTTCTTTAACACCTTGTTTACAATGCATTAAATCAGTCAAAGGTATTTTAGGACCTATTTTGTTTTGAAATTATTGAATAAAAGTATTTTCTAATTGTTGAAAAGAAGTAATAGAATAAGAAGGCAAAGAACAGTACCATTGTAAAGCCTTATCTCTTAATGTTCTAGTAAACAATTTGGCAAGCAATCTTTGATCATGAGAAAAGTTAGTACACAAATTTTGGAATGTTTTGACATGTGTTAAACGATCACCTTTTCCATTATAGAGTTCCAATTGAGAGACTTCAACATGTTTAGGAGGGACAGCTCTCGGATGAACTCACAATGTTGGTTCCAACTTTTTCGTACATCCTGATTTTTGTTAAAATCATACATTTTTTAGAAAATATAATGATTTAAGCTTTAAGAGGTCCATTTGAAGTAATTAATTGAAGAGAGTTAGATCAAAGGCTCTTAGATCAAAATTTATTGGATAGAACCTCTCTACTTCTAAATCATACTTGCAATGAAGTCTCATTTGCATCTATCAAATGCTGATAAAAAACCAATTTTACATTAGCTTTTGGGGGGTCAAATGAATTAATTTATAAGTTTTGTTTTTTTAAGTATTAATTTATAAGTTTTGTTTTTTTAAGTATTTAGCCCTTATTATAATCTTTCCAAATATTACAATTTTTAATATATTTAATTTCATTAATATATTTTTATTTTATTTCTTATGAATGTAGGGTTTTCACTGAACATGAACTTCTTTGTTCAATGCTTATGGAAAAATAGTAAACGTCACCAAAAAATTTTGAAAAATATTTACGCACTAGGTATTGAAGTCCTCTTTCCAACAAAAAAAAAAATTGATTTTCGCTACATATACAAGTTATGTAATATCAAATGGACATATGTCAAAATTATAGTTAACTCGACTTCAAATATTAATAAAATATGAAATATTGAAGATATGTTACAAAACCAACTGAAAACACTAGATATGGATGTTACAAAACCAAATTCGAAAGAATCACGCTCATATCTATTGTAGAAAAAAAAAGAAGTTATGCTATACATAGTGAATATCATTCTTTAAAATGTTGTTTTTTGAAAAAAACTAGTTTTTGAGGGAGATAGAAAAATGGAAGCAAATTGATTCCAAAAATTATCAAAAACATATTTTTAGAATCTACATACAAAATGACATAAATTACTAGTTCACATCATCTACAAATTCTTTATAGTTTAGAAGCAATAGGTGTCTGAATTTGAAGTTTTTTTCTGAAAATGAATATTGCAATGTCAAAGTTGGCAAAAAAGTGAAACCCACTATTGTGGGTTCACCCTCTAACAATATCAAGAGAAAGTGGGCTCGCAATATCAATTGTGGGCACACTAAACTTGGATTGACTCATTGAAGCAATTTTTTGTTGCAATGAAGACACAGTTTGAGCAAGGTTACTAATGGTTGCTTCGGTTGAAGAATTTATGTTAGACATGTTTGATTGCGAAGGTGGTGTGATGTTATTGAAAGAAGGCATTGATTGAGAATAAGGTGGTGGGACACTATGATAATTAGGTATGATGATTGGGTAGGAAATGGGACACTAAAAGGAGGAGAAAAATGCTTGGATGAATTACCCCTTGTATCACATTGATTGGTTGAGAGACAATAGGAATAATCATTGAAGGCATAGATAACGATGGAGAATTGAATGAAGAAGAGGGATTTCCCCCATGACTAATGGTTGTCAGTATGACATTTTGAGTTGAAGTAGTCATGATGTTTGAAGTGAAAGTAGGAATACTAGCCATAGAAGTGGTCAAAGGGTTGGAATGATTGATTTTTGTAGGAGGTTGTGAATAACCTAGGTTCTCAGCACAACTCTTCATAGGCATAACATTAGAATCAACAATGTGAGCAATACCATGCAATATATCAATTTCATTCTTATCACTTTGAATCATGTGTTTTAGACATTCAATTAATGGAAGAGCTTTACTATTAGGATATTCTTGAGACATCCATTGTTGGAAATTGTCAAATTGATTGTCCAATTTTGAAAGTTGATCTATAGAAACTCTAGTTAAAGCTTATTCTTCATCATGGGAATCATCAATTGGGTAGGTAGAGATATTATTAGGATGGGAAGAATTAGCAATATCCTCATTGTAGAAGTCACCCAAATTAGGCTCCATCTCTTCGGGAATTAAACCTTGGGAAGCCTTAATTGTAATGCTTTGTCTAACGGGGATAGTATAGGTAGGACTAATAGTTGTAAAACTCATGCACTAGAGGGAAAAAAATGAAATTTGAATTTTGAATTTTGGGAACAAAGTTTGCAAAATCCAAGAAAATGATGATTATACAATTTAAACTTTGTGGAAACAAGAAATGACACAGTCTCCAAGAAAGATTTATAATTAATAAAAAGAGATTGAAATTTAAAATTAGGGCCAATGTGATACCAATTAATTTAAAATTTAAAATTGACACAATTGAGATCTTAAAATTAGGGCAGATTATAATTAACCACTTAATTTTAAATATTTCCTTGAAAGTTGCAATGTTGAAATTGGGAAGTGTTTTCAATTTTAGAGGTATCAAAATTTGACAAAATCAGCCAATTTTCTAGATTTAAGCATGTAGCATCATAAAATCGCAACCCTACAGTTTTTGACCGTATTTGGGTCTTCACATTGGTGAAGATAATCCCTAAGCTTGATTGGAGATCCAAGACATGTTTGCACCTCCTGAAGCATGCATTTCTTCGCATCTTGCACTTCGTGTCCTAGATTAGGGCAGGATAGGGGCATGGCACCCTTGTCCTTGCTCTATTTTGGGGCCCCCTCCACTCAAGTCCTGCATTGGGCTTGTCAATGAGAAGTGGGAAAAGTTTTTCTATGTCGGCCTATGATGGAAAATTAGTGATAAACCCTAATTGGAAAGTATATAAAATGCATTTTCCCCTCTCATTAGCATAAGTTGTATAAGTCAATGAGAGCAAGAAGTTCAATAAGAGAAAGTAAGGAGAACAAGCATTATCGTCATTCAAGCATTCCTTTCAAGGATAGGTGTTGCATTCAAGTCAAGGATTCAACCATTGAAGAGGAGATCCCTATCAACATCCAAAGCATTAAATTCTACATATCCTTTCAAACAACTCTATCAACTTTTCAATTGCATCCTCTCTTGAGGTGATTCTATTTTAGTCATTTACTTTCATTTACTTGCAAGTACTTTTCATCATTTGGTTAGTTCTAAAATTGGGGTTTGACCTAAAGGAAAACCCCCAATCCCAACAACATTTCCTCTCTTTTATGTGTGTAGGTTATAGGTGCACAACTGTATTTGCATATTTAAGCTCCATTTTCGGAGATGGAAAAACCCTTTTTGGCACGCGGATTTTTCAGAGGACCAAGTACACTTTCAACATGGTGCCAACAACTTTCACTCAAAATTACAAGGGAGCATCATCTCGACATTTCACTGCTAATTCTAAGTGCACAACTTCATCCTGCATTTATGTCTCAAGTTATAATCATTTCTTTGTTGTCTTTACACTTAGTATCAATTCACTTAATTCATCCTTTCCATTCTAAAAGAGGGATTAATTTTACTTTCCAAATTCATTTCCAATTCACTTAGCATTCAGTCTCTCTATTGATATTGGATCTAGTGAATTCAACCCCCCTCTTTTAAATTTAATGCATGGAAGAGGTTGAAGAGGATCCTTTGTGAAACTTTCACTCCATTCTTGAGGAGGGTAAAGCTTTCCACTTGATCCCCTCCTCCCTTTTTCACCATTACATTTTGGCAAACCCAACATCTTACATGCTTGACATTTCACATTATTACATATTTTTCATTTACAAGTTTAATTTTCTTTAAAAAAAAACTTAGTGGTTAATTCATTCAAAACCCTAGTTGTTAAAATTGGAATTGAACTTGTGTTTTGAATCTATTGTTTTAGATTTGAATATTGCATTAAATTCAATTTCTTATTTGTCTTGCTCAATTTGCAAATCAATTTTACAAAATTAAGTGGTTAATGGTCAAAACCCTAATTTCAAAAATCAACTTGAATTTGTGCAAACATTGGATTTACATTTAATTTTCAGATTTAGAACTATTTTCAATTTTGTCTTCTTGCCTGAAATTCAAATTTTCAACTTCCCTCCCTTTTCCAAAATTCAAAATTTAAAAATTCAATGGTTAGGTCTTAAAACCCTAATTTTCAAATTCACTTGGATTTTGTGTGAAATTCAATTAATTTCAACCAATTTCAGTTTTCAAAACATTATCCAAGGTGGCCTTATCCATTAGGTTTGACCTTTTTCAAATTTGCAATTCAATTTCTTCTTTTTCAAAGCCCTAATAAGGTCATATTTTCACATTCTAACCTTCATTTCACATATTTAAACTTCGTAAAATCAACCAATTTTTTGAGGTTATCTCTAAAATAATTGTAGCTTTCATCCTTGAAAATTTCTAAAAAAGTTGGGCGGACCGTGTGCAACTTCAACACGGTCCTTGGATTTTTTCCCGAAATTTTGAAAGACTGTTATGACTGCATTTAATTGCTTAAATCCAACAAATTGGCTGATCGAATTTTGATCCCTCTAAAATAAAAAATACTTCACAAATTCAACATCACAACTTTCAAGAAAAAAATTAAAATTAAGTGGTTAATTGTAATCTACCGTCATTTTAAAAATTTTGTCAATTTTAATTTTAAAGTTAAGTGGTATCCCATAGGCCCTAATTTTAAATTTTCAAAACATTATTTTGGAAATTGTGTCATTTCTTCTTTCAACAAAGTTCAAATTTGTATAATCATCATTTGTGCATTATTCAATTTTGCAAACTTTGTTCCCCAAATTCAAAACTCAAATTCAAATTTTCCCTCTAGTGCATGAGTTTTACCACTATTAGTCCTACCTCTACTATCCCCATTAGATGAAGCATTATAATTAAGGCTTCCCAAGGTTTTATTCCCGAAGAGATGGAACCTAATTTGGGTGACTTCTTCAATAAGGATAATGCTAATTATTCCCATCCTAATAACATCCTTGTCTACCCAATTGATTATTTCAATGATGAAGAAGAAGCTTTGACTAGAGTTTCCATAGATCAACTTTCAAATTGGACAATCAATTTGACAACTTTCAACAATGAATGTCCCAAGAATATCCTAGTAGTGAAGTTCTTCCTTTAATTGAATGTCTAAAATGCATGATTCAAAGTGATAAGAATGGAATTGATATATTGTGTGGCATTTCTCACATTATTGATTCTAATGTCATGCCTATAAAGAGTTGTGTTGAGAACTTAGGTTATTCACAACCTCCTACACAAGTCAATCATTTTATTCCTTTTACCACTTCAATAACTAGCGTTCCTACTTTCACTTCAAACATCATGGCTACATCAACTCAAAATGTCATACCTATAACCATTAATCATGGGGGCAATCCCTCTTCTTCATTCAATCCTCCATCTTTATCTATGCATTCAATGAGTGTTTCTATTGTCCCTCAACCACTCAATGTGACACATGGGGGAAATTCATCAAATCATTATATCCCTCCTTTTAGTGTCTCATTTCCTACTCAATCATCACCTATACCTACTTACCATAGAGTTACACCACCTTATTCTCAACCAATGCCTTCCTTCAATAACATCACACCACCTTCTCCTTCAAACATGTCTAACATAAATTCTTCAACCGAAGCAACCATTAATAGCCCTTCCCAAACTATGTCATCATTGCAACAACAAATTGCTTCTATGAGTCAATCCAAGTTTAGTGTGCCAACATTTGATGTTGTGAGCCCTCTTTCTCTTGGTATTGTTAGATTTATCCCTCCTAAACATGTTGAAGTCCCTCATTTGGAACTCTATAATGGAAAACGTGATCCTTTAACACATTTCAAGACATTCCAAACTTTGTGTACAGACTTTGCATATGATCAAAGATTGCTTGTCAAACTATTTACTAAAACACTAAGAGATAAGGCTTTACAATGGTATTGCTCTTTGCCTTCCTATTCTATTACTTGTTTTCAACAATTAGAAAATGCTTTTATTCAAAAATTTCAAAACAACATAGGTCCTAAAATCACTTTGACTAATTTAATATATTGTAAACAAGGTGTTAAAGAAAAAGTGACTGATTTCATTGGTAGATATAAGCATTTGTATTCTCAAATTTCTTTTCCAGTTCCCGATAATGATATTCAAAGAATTTTCATTTCTAATTTGCAAAAAGACATTAGGGACAAACTTCTCCTTTATGAGTTTACTTCCTTTCCGTAGTTGTGTGTAACACTTCACAATTATCAACTGACTGTGAATCAACTAGAGAAATATACTCCTATGGCTCTGAGTGATAAGGGTGAGAGTGCTCAACAATAATTTGTGAAGTTCAAACCAAATAAAGGCTTCATCAAATTTAGTGACACCATCAACAACAACAATGTGGATGCTACAACAGGTGTGCCTCCTATTTCTAATTTTTTTAGAAGAGAAAGACAATTTACTCCTTTGAATGAATCTTTACATAGCATTATGTCTCAGTTGTTACAAAGAAATGATATCAACCTTCCTCCAATAAAACTAGTTGACCCTTCTAAGGCAGCCTCACCTTACTTTAATAATAATTCTTTTTGTCAATTTCATCGTCAACCTAGTCATGATACTGAGAAATGTTTTGCATTAAAAAGTAAGATTCAAGACCTAATTAATAATAATACTATATTTGTGGTAGGTGTGAATGATAAGGGAAACAAATCAGTAACTCCTAATCAAAATCTTAAGATTTTTACTAATCCTTTACCCTCTCATACCTCTAACATGATTGAGACTGAACATAGATCTTTCTCTCCCTTTGATCTTACTACCATGACTCCAAATTTAGTGAATATGGTAGAGAAATAAGAAACACCTAAGGATTCATGTATCACATTTGACCATTAGTGATACCATTAGAGTGCCCAATGGACCTTTATACATAGTTGCGAAGATTCAAGATAAACCTTGTCGTGGTGTGCTTATCGATCCCTCTTGCATGGTTAATGTCATCACTGAGGAGTATCTTTTCACTTTGCATTTGCATAAACCAATCTATGATGATACTAATATGGTCGTTAAGTTATTTGATGGATTTTCTTGTCCTGCCATTGGTAATATCACACTCCCTATTGAGGTTCACACTAAATATTTGGATGTCAACTTTATATGAAGTTAGGCTACCCTTGGTTGTCTTCCATGAAGGCTATTACCTCTTTAATACATAAGTGTTTGTAATTTCCCCACAATGGAGAAATCATAACTGTTAACCATAGCTTATTTCGACCAACCAAAAGAAGCCCAAGTGTTCCTATTGATTACTTTCGGCCTCAATAATTTCAATCTCTTCCACCAAGAAGTGATGCTCTCTGTCAATCTTATCATAAATGGAAGAAAGATATGATCTTATCTTTAAGCCAACCTCAAACTCCAAAACTTGATATTCCCATCATTCTTGAAGATGAATTTATTTCTCTAATAGATAGAACTAATCTTCCTCCTAAGGAAGATTCCCAATCTATTCCTATGGATGAAACTATGCCTTCTCCTAAGAAGAACAATAATGTTCCTCCTAAGGTTATACCTATACCTCCTCCTCATGATGGACTTGGTCTCCTTCCTACACCGAACATTCCTCCTTTATATGGTGTAGTTTTTCCTCCTTGCTCTTATAGATAAAAGAGACCTACCTCTCCTCTTGTTCAACCTAAACCTCCAACTACCAAAGATGAGAATATTCCTCCTTCAAAAAATATTCCTCCTTTCATAAATATTCCTCCTTCTTCTAAGCCTTCCACTAAGACTCGACAAAATAGTTGTGTGAGAGATCGCCAATGCAAACGTCGTGCTATATCTCGTGAAGTTGTTTCTCAAACTATTCAATCTCCCAAAATACCAACAATTGACATGATTCCCTTTTCTCCTAAGCAAGATGTTGAACCTAAATCTCCAAATCATAAGTTGCAGAAAACATGTGATGGTTTTACTTCTATTCATGTCAAAGCTCCTCTTTCTATAAATCTTCATGAAGAAATAGGTGAAAATGTTATTCACAATGGCAATGCAACTTCCAAATCTTCTAATAGTGAATATGAATATGTTGATGATGACACATTTATCTGTAGAATTTTCAAAAGTCTTAATCCTATCTCCTAGAATCGAACAAAGTGACTTAGCACATGAGAATAGTCCTTGTTTTGATCTTGTGATAGCTCCATCTGTTGTGCTCAATGTTGCTCCTCTAGTGTGTTTCCCACCCTCCCAAAATAGTGATCAACAAGACCAGGAGGTGGATGTCATGCTAAACTAGTTGCATTAGCACCATAGATCCTCTACCTCTCTCTCTTTTCTTGCTCTTTTGTGACCATTATTCTATGTGTATCCATGTTCTTATATTTGTTGTCCCTAGTAATGTCTACTTGAGGACAATACAAAGCATTGAGATCTTTTTTAGTCTCTTTTAACTCAAAAGAGACTTGTGTTCCCTTTCTTCCAAGGTAGTTTCCTTTCTTTGGGGAATGACGACTATTCTATGCATATATATGCATGATATACATGAGTTATCATACATCATACTGACCCCAAGGAAAGCAAAACTACCTCATGCTTTGTGTTTTGTGCTCATTATCCTTGGGTTTATTCCTCGATTTGGGGGCTAAATACTTGCAATAATGTGCTCCCTCTTTCTCTCTCTCTTGGGTGTATCCTACCTTAAAGCAATCAGTCCTGATAAGGTGTGTGTGGTCTCTTTAACATGGGGGAATACACTCCGCTCATATTTTCCTTCTTGATACTTAAAGTTACTTAGTGAACTTGACCTTACTTTGTAATTTTTTGGTATCCTTTCTTTTTTCATGACTCATAGTGAGGGGAACCTTACTACTTGTAGTCATGGTTCTTCCCTTTTGATCTTCCCTTTTAATTTTCCAATCAAAGTCGTAAGATCCTTAGTCCATTGGGGGCTTGGTGTATCTTGCCTCCTTGACATGGTGAAAGTCTTTCAATCTTGTTTCCTTGTACTTTACCGATAGTATTGGCGCACACTTATACTCCTACTATAGTGGGGGCTAAAATGTAGTGTCATAAAATCGTGACCTTGCAATTTTTGACTGCATTTGGGTCTTCACATTGGGGAAGACAATCCCTAATCCTGATTGGAGACCTGAGACATGCTTGCACCTCCCAAAACATGCATTTACTCACATCCTACACTTCCTACCCTAGACTAGGGAAGGAAAGGGGCGTGGTTCCCCTATCCTTACCCTATTTTGGGGCCTCCTCCACTCAATTCCTACATTGGGCTTGTCAATGAGAAGCGGGAAAAGGTTTTCTATGTTGGCCTAAGATGAAAAATCAGTGATAAACCCTAATTAGCAAGTATATAAAATGCATTTTTCCCTTTTATTGGCATAAGTTGGATAAGTCAATGAGATCAAGAAGTTCAATAAGTGAAAGTAAGGAGAACAAGCATTATTGTCATTCAAGCATTCGAGCATTCCTTTCAAGCATTGAGTATCTCAAGACTCCTTTCAAGGCTAGGTGTTGTGTTCAAGTCAAGGATTCAACCATTGAAGAGGAGATCCCTATCAACATTCAAAGCATTCAATTCTACATATCCTTTCAAAAACCTCTATCAACATTTCAATTGCATCCTCTCTTGAGGTGAATTCTATTTCAGTCATTTACTTTCATTTACTTGCAAGTACTTTTCATCATTTGGTGAATTCCAAAACCGGGGTTTGACCTAAAGGCAAACCTCCAATCTCAACAACATTTCCTCTCTTTTCTCTGTGTAGGTTGCAGGTGTGCAACTGTATTTGTAGATTTAAGCTTCATTTTCAGAGATGGAAAACCATTTTTGGCGCATGGATTTTTCAGAGGACCGAGTACACTTTCAACACGGTCTTGACAACTTTCTCTCAAATTTATAGGGTAGCTTCATCTCAACATTTCACTACTAATTCCAGGTGCACATCTTCATCCCACATTTCTGTCTCAAGTTATAATCATTTCTTTGTTGTCTTTACACTTAGTCTCAGTTCACTTAATTCATCCTTTTCCATTCTAAAAGAGGGGTTACTTTTAGTTTCCAAATTCATTGCCAATTCACTTAGCATTCAGTCTCTCTCTATTGATATTAGATCTAGTGAATTCAACCCCCCTCTTTTAAATGTAACGCGTGAAAGAGGTTGAAGAGGATCCTATGTGAAACTTTCACTCTGTTCTTGAGGAGGGTAAAAATTTTCACTTGATCCCCTCCTCCCTTTTTCACCATTACAAAGCAATTAAATACAGTCATAACAGTCTCCCAAAATTTCGAGAAAAAATCCAAGGACCATGCGTAAGTTATGCATGATCGTCCCAACTTCTTTGCAAAATTTTCAAGGATAAAAGATATGATGATTTGAGAGCTAACCCCAAAAACTTGATTGATTTTACAATTTGTAGATAGGTTAAATTAAGGTTTAAATGTCGAAATAGGACCCTATTAGGGTTTTGAAAAAGATAAGAAATTGAATTGCAATTTTGAAAAAGGTCAAACCTACTAAATAGGGCCACCTTAAATAATATTTAGAAAGCTGAAATTGGTTGAAGTTGATTGAAATTTGCACAAAATCCAATTAAATTTGAAAATTAGGGTTTTAGGACCTAACCACTGAATTTTGAAATTTTGAAATTTGGGAAAAGGAGGCAAATTGAAAATTTGAATTTTAGGCAAGAAGACAAGTTTGAAAACAGTCACAAATCTGAAAATTAAATGTAAATCCAATTTTTGCACAAGTTCAAGTTGATGGTTGAAAATTAGGGTTTTGACAATTAAACACTTAATTTTGTAAATTTGATTTGCAAATTGAACAAGACAATGAAAGAATTGAATTTGACAAGCAATGTAATTTTCAGATCTAAGACAATAGATAGATTTTTTTGCAAAATACAAGTTTAATTTCAACTTTAGCAACTAGGGTTTTGAATGATTTAACCACTAAATTTGTGTAAATTGCAAAAAATTAAATTTGTAAATGAAAAGTATGCAATAATTTTCAATGTAAAGCGTGTAAGGCGTTGGGTTCACCGAAATGTAATGTGGTGAAAAATGATGAGGGGAGATCAAGTGGAAAGCTTTACTCCCTTCAAAAGAGGGATGAAAGTTTCACAAAGGATTCCCTTCAATTTTTCACACATTACATTCAAAAGAGGGGTTGAATTCACTAGATCCAATCCCCAATGGTAAGAGATTGAATACTAAGTGATTACAGTAAATTTGGAAAGTATTAGGAAAATAAATTAACCCTCTTTTGTAATAGATTAGTTGAATTAAGAAAATTGAGACTAAGTGTAGAAATGGCAAAGAAACGATTATATCTTGAGATAGAGATGTGGGACGAAACTGTGCACTTGGAATTGGCAGTAGAATGTCGAGACAAAGCTTCCCTGCAAATCTGAGAAACATTTATAGGGGTCATGTGTAAGTTGCACATAGTCCTCCAAAAAATCCGTACGCCGAAAAGGGTTTTTCCATCTCTGAAAACAAAGCCTAAATTTGCAATTATAGCCATGCACCTACAACCTACATAGAGGAAAGAGAGGGAAATGTTGTTAGGATTGGGGGTTTGCCTTCAAGTCAAACCCCATTTTGGAATTAACCAAGTGGCTGAAAAATGTTGTGAGTAAATGAAAGGAAATGTTTGAAGTAAATCCACCTCAAGGAGGGGATGTAATTGAAAGGTTGATACCTTTGTAAATGAATTTGCTCGAGTGTATATGTGAAATAGGATGTCTTGAATTTTGGTAGAAATCTCCTCTTCAATGGTTGAATCCTTGTCTTGAATGCAACACCTAGCCTTGAAAGGAGACTTGAAATGCTCAATGGTTGAATGCTTAATAACGATAATGGAGACATCTTGCTTGTTCACCCTAATGTCGCTTATGCAAATAGGAGGGGAATTTCTCCTTATATAATTTCTAATTTGGGATATTTAGGTAATTTCCCATCTTAGGCTGACATAGAGAAATTTTTCCCGCTTCACAATTGACAAGCCCAATGCAAGGGGGGACCAAAGGGGGCCCAAAATAGGGCTAGGACAAGGGTGGCACACCCCTGTCCTGCCTTGATTTAGGATAGGCAGCAACAAAAGGCAGTGCAGAATGATGAAAAATGAAATTTTTTTATGACATGAGCATGTTTCGGGTCTCCGATCAGGCTTAGGGATTCGTCTGCTAATGCAAAGACCCAAATGCGGTTGAAAATTGTAAGGGTCACAATTCTATGATGCTACATGGATATAGATATACACATGGACATCAACATGTATTTATACATAGATTTATATATGCACACACACACACATACACACACACTCTTCTAAGAGCTACAAGCTTGAGTTCTACTTCAAAATTTGGCCTAAAGCCTCGAGAAGTCAAGCAAATCCATACGGGATTCCTTCCGATTATGCGTTGAAATATTTTTTTCTTTAAATCTTCCAATTAGTAATTATATACCCTTTGATTGAAAGGCCAAGTAACTTCACAAACCATCTACTCACCTTGACCAAAATCCTCGACCCCATCCCCGAATGCCTGAGTACTAGGGACAACTTCATCCCTAGATTTCCTACATATTTGTTTCGGCACATAATCAAGGCGTAAAGTATGTAGTTTTGTTTTCTATCTGGGGTTTAATGTAAACTATTTTGGTGGGTACGCAACCCTTTCTAGGGTCAATGTCCCAAACAGTTTCTCTGCGGTTTCTACCCATGATGGTAGCTCTAAGGAAAAGGCTCAAAGTGGCCTATTTCTTGTGGCCTAAACAACTAGGTCCTCTTTCCTATCATAAGCATCACCCTTGACCCATTATCAATCATTGAAAACATCAAGATAAAATAAAATTCCAAAATGTCCCACTCAACCAACCCTAATGGGGTTTTCAAAGGTTTAACTGAGTGAATGTAAGTTTATTTTTTACTTTATCTTTTTAGATTATCAATCCAAGGGGGATTACCCACCCCTTGGATTTCAACTTCCATATGACCCTTATTAATCCCCAATGAATTATAGGGATGATGTTTGTAATGCACGCCAAAATAACCTAGAGAAATTAACCTACTAACATGCAAACATAGATAAAAAAAAATTGAACATCTACTAATACAACATAATCCACTACTACTCATATGCATCTAACATCCATTAGCATGATTACCATTTCCCATCATGAACAAAATCACCAAACATATCATCACATCTATCTTCCCTAGGGTATCTCAACGATATTTATTTCACAACTAACCACAAACAACAACTTCATAATTACAACTAATCCAATGCACACTACTTCTAGTATCAATAATTCTTCCCATGCACATATGAAAGATCATTTCTAATCTATTTTAAATAAATGCAATCTTTACCAATGCAACAACCAATTAACCCCATTAGGTTCATTTTAAAGCACCAATGATAAATGTTCCTAACCCCAATCACTCTCTCATTTCTAAAACCATAATCTATTACCAATACTAATTATCACATTTTAATCCATTCCTTAAATCATAATAGACCCTGTACAACACTAATGCATAACCATAGAGCCTATTCCATTTTTTTTCATTTATGAATCAATCACCAGATACACCTTTATGATAAACTAATTCCATCTACCATTTACATGCACATGTAAAGCCCACTTATAATCAAGCGGACATCACTAAAGTAGCAACAAATTTTATTTAAAATGATCACATATTACATTATTGCTAAGAGATTATGATTGTACACATTGTAACATAATGATTTATAATTTAAGCAACACATTACTAACATACCTGTCACCTCATACCTAAGATTTCTCTTCCTAGCACAACCCATGTTTCATCCTACCGTACGTTCCTGCATACAAGCCTACACCACTAGATGCACACAATAGATCTACCAAATGTTAGATAAGAGTTCAACAGGTTAAATCATACAAGACTTAAACCAGATCAAACATCCACCAATGAACTAACAAGGGTAAACATTTAACCTAAGAAGAGTGACAAGACTGGACAACTCAGAAGAGATAGACCTAAGGGTTGGACCTACAATCTTGGGGGCTCATCACAGATGTCCTTTCCTACATGAATGCGTAGAGACTTCATAGTTCAACTTAAAAATTAAAACAAAGTGGGTATGCAACCCTTTCTAGGGTCCCCTACCCCAGACAGTTCTCTCGTTGGCTGCCACCCACTTAGGTGAAACAAAGATGAAGTCCTAGATAACTGAATTAAAGACTATGCACAATAAGATCCCTACAAAACTACCTTAGGGATCCCCAAACACTAACTACAACACTAAAACACTAAGATCATCTAAAGTGTGAGTTATGAATACATCTTACATTATGAACTAGAAAACACCAAGGAAATGCATCCCTAAAACACCCACACCTAAATCTTAGTTTCCAAATAATATTACAGACAAGAGAGCATTTGGAATAGCTATTTCTTTAAATGGATAACATCTATCATAAGGAGTAACCAATTGAACTCTTGGTTTCTATCCTCTTTACCTCTAAGGAACAAGCACTACTTAATGTCGCATTTAAGGTAACAAGACTAAAATTAGAAGGTTTACACACTCAATTAACTATCACAACCCAATGGAAATCAAGTACAAGGATCACTTAAAATGCAAAACACACTTTACCTGAAACAAGAAACCATAATCTAAAATTATGACTATATGCTTCACTATTATACTCCTTAAATATAAATTTCCCTATAGAATTATAATTTCTTAAAACACCTGATTATATTCAATTATTAGAATCTATTATAATTCTTAAAGTTATATTTCA